>NC_052348.1:19573282-19594636 GCF_016432855.1 Salvelinus namaycush | reverse complement strand
CCACCATTCACTCTAAACCACCACCACCATACACTCTAACCACCACCACCATACACTCTAACCACCACCACCATACACTCTAACCACCACCACCACCATACACTCTACCACCACCACCACCACCATTCACTCTAATCACCACCACCACCATTCACTCTAATCACCACCACCACCATTCACTCTAACCACCACCACCATACACTCTAACCACCACCACACCATTCACTCTAACCACCACCACCATACACTCTAACCACCACCACCATACACTCTAACCACCACCATTCACTCTAACCACCACCACCATACACTCTAACCACCACCACCATACACTCTAACAACCACCATACACTCTAACCACCACCACCATACACTCTAACCACCACCACCACCATACACTCTAACCACCACCATACACTCTAACCACCACCACCATACACTCTAACCACCACCATACACTCTAACCACCACCACCATACACTCTAACCACCACCACCATACACTCTAACCACCACCATACACTCTAACCACCACCACCATACACTCTACCACCACCATTCACTCTAACCACCACCACCACCATCCACTCTAACCACCACCACCACCATACACTCGAACCACCACCACCATACACTCTAACCACCACCATACACTCTAACCACCCCACCATACACTCTAACCACCACCATACACTCTAACCACCACCACCACCATACACTCTCACCACCACCACCACCATACACCTTAACCACCATACACTCTAACCACCACCATACACTCTAACCACCACCACCATACACTCTAACCACCACCACCATACACTCTAACCACCACCATTCACTCTAACCACCACCACCATACACTCTAACCACCACCATACACTCTAACCACCACCACCATACACTCTAACCACCACCACCATACACTCTAACCACCACCACCATACACTCTAACCACCACCACCATACACTCTAACCACCACCCCATTCACTCTAACCACCACCATACACTCTAACCACCACCACCATACACTCTACCACCACCACCATACACTCTAACCACCACCACCACCATACACTCTACCACCACCACCACCACCATTCACTCTAATCACCACCACCACCATTCACTCTAATCACCACCACCACCATTCACTCTAACCACCACCACCATACACTCTAACCACCACCACCACCATTCACTCTAACCACCACCACCATACACTCTAACCACCACCACCATACACTCTAACCACCACCATTCACTCTAACCACCACCACCATACACTCTAACCACCACCACCATACACTCTAACCACCACCACCATACACTCTAACCACCACCACCATACACTCTAACCACCACCACCACCACCATACACTCTAACCACCACCATACACTCTAACCACCACCACCATACACTCTAACCACCACCATACACTCTAACCACCACCACCATACACTCTAACCACCACCACCATACACTCTAACCACCACCATACACTCTAACCACCACCACCATACACTCTAACCACCACCATTCACTCTAACCACCACCACCACCATCCACTCTAACCACCACCACCACCATACACTCGAACCACCACCACCATACACTCTAACCACCACCATACACTCTAACCACCACCACCATACACTCTAACCACCACCATACACTCTAACCACCACCACCACCATACACTCTCACCACCACCACCACCATACACCTTAACCACCATACACTCTAACCACCACCATACACTCTAACCACCACCACCATACACTCTAACCACCACCATCCACTCTAACCACCACCACCATACACTCTAACCACCACCATTCACTCTAACCACCACCACCATACACTCTAACCACCACCATTCACTCTAACCACCACCACCATACACTCTAACCACCACCACCATACACTCTACCACCACCACCACCACCATACACTCTAACCACCACCATACACTCTAACCACCACCACCATACACTCTAACCACCACCATCCACTCTAACCACCACCACCATACACTCTAACCACCACCATTCACTCTAACCACCACCACCATACACTCTAACCACCACCATTCACTCTAACCACCACCACCATACACTCTAACCACCACCATTCACTCTAACCACCACCACCATACACTCTAACCACCACCACCATACACTCTAACCACCACCACCACCATACACTCTAACCACCACCATCCACTCTAACCACCACCACCACCATCCACTCTAACCACCACCATACACTCGAACCACCACCATACACTCTAACCACCACCATACACTCTAACCACCACCACCACCATACACTCTAACCACCACCACCACCTAACCACCACCACCTACCTCTAACCCCATACACTCTAACCACCACCACATACACTCTAACCCACCACCATACACTCTAACCACCACCCATACACATCTAACCACCACCACCATACACTCTAACCACCACCACCATACACTCTAACCCACCACCATACACTCTAACCACCACCATACACTCTAACCACCACCACACCATACACTCTAACCACCACCATACACTCTAACCACCACCACCATACACTCTAACCACCACCACCATACACTCTAACCACCACCACCATACACTCTAACCACCACCACCATCATACACTCTAACCACCACCACCACCATACACTCTAACCACCACCACCACCATACACTCTAACCACCACCACCATACACTCTAACCACCACCACCACCATACACTCTAACCACCACCACCATACACTCTAACCACCACCACCACCATACACTCTAACCACCACCACCATACACTCTAACCACCACCACCATACACTCTAACCACCACCACCATACACTCTAACCACCACCACCATACACTCTAACCACCACCACCATACACTCTAACCACCACCACCATACACTCTAACCACCACCACCATACACTCTAACCACCACCATACACTCTAACCACCACCACCACCATCCACTCTAACCACCACCACCACCATACACTCTAACCACCACCACCACCATCCACTCTAACCACCACCACCACCATACACTCTAACCACCACCACCATTCACTCTAACCACCACCACCATCCACTCTAACCACCACCACCATACACTCTAACCACCACCACCATACACTCTAACCACCACCATTCACTCTAACCACCACCACCATACACTCTAACCACACCACCACCATACACTCTAACCACCACCACCATACACTCTAACCACCACCATCATACACTCTAACCACCACCACCATACACTCTAACCACCACCACCATACACTCTAACCACCACCACCACCATCCACTCTAACCACCACCACCACCATACACTCTAACCACCACCATACACTCTAACCACCACCATCCACTCTAACCACCACCACCACCATACACTCTAACCACCACCACCATACACTCTAACCACCACCACCACCATACACTCTAACCACCACCATCATACACTCTAACCACCACCACCATACACTCTAACCACCACCACCACCATACACTCTAACCACCACCACCATACACTCTAACCACCACCACCATCCACTCTAACCACCACCACCATACACTCTAACCACCACCACCACCATACACTCTAACCACCACCATCATACACTCTAACCACCACCACCACCACCACCATACACTCTAACCACCACCACCACCATACACTCTAACCACCACCACCATACACTCTAACCACCACCACCACCATACACTCTACCACCACCACCACCACCATTCACTCTAACCACCACCACCACCATTCACTCTAACCACCACCACCATACACTCTAACCACCACCACCACCATTCACTCTAACCACCACCACCATACACTCTAACCACCACCACCATCCACTCTAACCACCACCACCATACACTCTAACCACCACCATTCACTCTAACCACCACCACCATACACTCTAACCACCACCACCATACACTCTAACCACCACCACCATACACTCTAACCACCACCACCATACACTCTAACCACCACCACCACCACCATACACTCTAACCACCACTATCCACTCTAACCACCACCACCATACACTCTAACCACCACCATACACTCTAACCACCACCACCATACACTCTAACCACCACCATTCACTCTAACCACCACCACCATACACTCTAACCACCACCATACACTCTAACCACCACCACCATACACTCTAACCACCACCATTCACTCTAACCACCACCACCATACACTCTAACCACCACCATTCACTCTAACCACCACCACCATACACTCTAACCACCACCATTCACTCTAACCACCACCACCATACACTCTAACCACCACCACCATACACTCTAACCACCACCACCATACACTCTAACCACCACCACCACCACCATACACTCTAACCACCACCACCACCATACACTCTAACCACCACCACCATACACTCTAACCACCACCATTCACTCTAACCACCACCACCATACACTCTAACCACCACCATACACTCTAACCACCACCACCATACACTCTAACCACCACCATTCACTCTAACCACCACCACCATACACTCTAACCACCACCATTCACTCTAACCACCACCACCATACACTCTAACCACCACCATTCACTCTAACCACCACCACCATACACTCTAACCACCACCACCATACACTCTAACCACCACCACCATACACTCTAACCACCACCACCACCACCATACACTCTAACCACCACCACCACCATACACTCTAACCACCACCACCATACACTCTAACCACCACCATACACTCTAACCACCACCACCATACACTCTAACCACCACCACCACCATACACTCTAACCACCACCATTCACTCTAACCACCACCACCATTCACTCTAACCACCACCACCATACACTCTAACCACCACCACCACCATCATACACTCTAACCACCACCACCACCATACACTCTAACCACCACCACCATACACTCTAACCACCACCATTCACTCTAACCACCACCACCATTCACTCTAACCACCACCACCATACACTCTAACCACCACCACCATACACTCTAATCACCACCACCACCATTCACTCTAACCACCACCACCATACACTCTAACCACCACCACCACCATACACTCTAATCACCACCACCACCATTCACTCTAACCACCACCACCATACACTCTAACCACCACCACCACCATACACTCTAACCACCACCACCACCATCATACACTCTAACCACCACCACCACCATACACTCTAACCACCACCACCATACACTCTAACCACCACCATACACTCTAATCACCACCACCACCATTCACTCTAACCACCACCATACACTCTAACCACCACCACCATACACTCTAACCACCACCACCACCATACACTCTAACCACCACCATCATACACTCTAACCACCACCACCATACACTCTAATCACCACCACCACCATTCACTCTAACCACCACCATACACTCTAACCACCACCACCACCATCATACACTCTAACCACCACCACCACCATACACTCTAACCACCACCACCATACACTCTAACCACCACCATACACTCTAATCACCACCACCACCATTCACTCTAACCACCACCATACACTCTAACCACCACCACCATACACTCTAACCACCACCACCACCATACAGCTCACCACCACCATCATACAGCTCACCACCACCACCATACAGCTCACCACCACCACCACCATACAGCTCACCACCACCATCATACAGCTCACCACCACCACCATACAGCTCACCACCACCACCATACAGCTCACCACCACCACCACCACCATACACTCTAACCACCACTATCCACTCTAACCACCACCACCATACACTCTAACCACCACCATACACTCTAACCACCACCACCATACACTCTAACCACCACCATTCACTCTAACCACCACCACCATACACTCTAACCACCACCATACACTCTAACCACCACCACCATACACTCTAACCACCACCATTCACTCTAACCACCACCACCATACACTCTAACCACCACCATTCACTCTAACCACCACCACCATACACTCTAACCACCACCATTCACTCTAACCACCACCACCATACACTCTAACCACCACCACCATACACTCTAACCACCACCACCATACACTCTAACCACCACCACCACCACCATACACTCTAACCACCACCACCACCATACACTCTAACCACCACCACCATACACTCTAACCACCACCATTCACTCTAACCACCACCACCATACACTCTAACCACCACCATACACTCTAACCACCACCACCATACACTCTAACCACCACCATTCACTCTAACCACCACCACCATACACTCTAACCACCACCATTCACTCTAACCACCACCACCATACACTCTAACCACCACCATTCACTCTAACCACCACCACCATACACTCTAACCACCACCACCATACACTCTAACCACCACCACCATACACTCTAACCACCACCACCACCACCATACACTCTAACCACCACCACCACCATACACTCTAACCACCACCACCATACACTCTAACCACCACCATACACTCTAACCACCACCACCATACACTCTAACCACCACCACCACCATACACTCTAACCACCACCATTCACTCTAACCACCACCACCATTCACTCTAACCACCACCACCATACACTCTAACCACCACCACCACCATCATACACTCTAACCACCACCACCACCATACACTCTAACCACCACCACCATACACTCTAACCACCACCATTCACTCTAACCACCACCACCATTCACTCTAACCACCACCACCATACACTCTAACCACCACCACCATACACTCTAATCACCACCACCACCATTCACTCTAACCACCACCACCATACACTCTAACCACCACCACCACCATACACTCTAATCACCACCACCACCATTCACTCTAACCACCACCACCATACACTCTAACCACCACCACCACCATACACTCTAACCACCACCACCACCATCATACACTCTAACCACCACCACCACCATACACTCTAACCACCACCACCATACACTCTAACCACCACCATACACTCTAATCACCACCACCACCATTCACTCTAACCACCACCATACACTCTAACCACCACCACCATACACTCTAACCACCACCACCACCATACACTCTAACCACCACCATCATACACTCTAACCACCACCACCATACACTCTAATCACCACCACCACCATTCACTCTAACCACCACCATACACTCTAACCACCACCACCATACACTCTAACCACCACCATCATACACTCTAACCACCACCACCATACACTCTAATCACCACCACCACCATCCACTCTAACCACCACCACCATTCACTCTAACCACCACCACCATACACTCTAACCACCACCACCACCATCATACACTCTAACCACCACCACCACCACCATTCACTCTAACCACCACCACCATACACTCTAACCACCACCACCACCACCATTCACTCTAACCACCACCACCATACACTCTAACCACCACCACCACCATCATACACTCTAACCACCACCACCACCATACACTCTAACCACCACCACCACCTCCATACACTCTAACCACCACCACCACCATACACTCTAACCACCACCACCACCATACACTCTAACCACCACCACCACCACCATACACTCTAACCACCACCACCACCTCCATACACTCTAACCACCACCACCACCATACACTCTAACCACCACCACCACCATACACTCTAACCACCACCACCACCACCATACACTCTAACCACCACCACCATACACTCTAACCACCACCACCACCATACACTCTAACCACCACCACCATACACTCTAACCACCACCACCACCATACACTCTAACCACCACCACCACCATACACTCTAACCACCACCACCACCACCATACACTCTAACCACCACCACCATACACTCTAACCACCACCACCACCATTCACTCTAACCACCACCACCATACACTCTAACCACCACCACCATACACTCTAACCACCACCACCACCATTCACTCTAACCACCACCACCATACACTCTAACCACCACCACCATCCACTCTAACCACCACCATCATACACTCTAACCACCACCATACAGTCTAACCACCACCACCATACACTCTAACCACCACCACCATACACTCTAACCACCACCACCACCACCACCACCATACACTCTAACCACCACCACCACCATACACTCTAACCACCACCACCACCACCACCATACACTCTAACCACCACCACCATACACTCTAACCACCACCACCATTCACTCTAACCACCACCACCATACACTCTAACCACCACCACCACCATACACCCAGTTGTTCTCAAACTGTGGGGAGCGCCTGAGGGGTCGGCAGGGGTGGGGGGGTGTTAATGTTGTGTCAGGATTCAGACCCATCACTGTGTCAGGCTGTAACCTCCCCTAGGACCATCGCTGTGTCAGGCTGTAACCTCCCCTAGGACCATCACTGTGTCAGGCTGTAACCTCCCCTAGGACCATCGCTGTGTCAGGCTGTAACCTCCCCTAGAACCATCACTGTGTCAGGCTGTAACCTCCCCTAGGACCATCACTGTGTCAGGCTGTAACCTCCCCTAGTACCATCGCTGTGTCAGGCTGTAACCTCCCCTAGTACCATCACTGTGTCAGGATGTAAAATCCCCTAGTACCATCACTGTGTCAGGCTGTAACCTCCCCTAGTACCATCACTGTGCCAGGCTATAGCCTCCCCTAGGACCATCGCTGTGTCAGGCTGTAACCTCCCCTAGGACCATCACTGTGTCAGGCTGCAACCTCCCCTAGGACCAAATCAAATCAAATGTATTTATAAAGCCCTTCTTACATCAGCTGATATCTCAAAGTGCTGTACAGAAACCCAGCCTAAAACCCCAAACAGCAAGCAATGCAGGTGTAGAAGCACGGTGGCTAGGAAAAACTCCCTAGAAAGGCCAAAACCTAGGAAGAAACCTAGAGAGGAACCAGGCTATGAGGGGTGGCCAGTCCTCTTCTGGCTGTGCCGGGTGGAGATTATAACAGAACATGGCCAAGATGTTCAAATGTTCAGAAATGACCAGCATGGTCAAATAATAATAATCACAGTAGTTGTCAAGGGTGCAACAAGTCAGAACCTCAGGAGTAAATGTCAGTTGGCTTTTCATAGCCGATCATTGAGAGTATCTCTACCGCTCCTGCTGTTTCTAGAGAGTTGAAAACAGCAGGTCTGGGACAGGTAGCATGTCCAGGTCAGGGTTCCATAGCCGCAGGCAGAACAGTTGAAACTGGAGCAGCAGCACGGCCAGGTGGACTGGGGACAGCAAGGAGTCATCATGCAAGGTAGTCCTGAGGCATGGTCCTAGGGCTCAGGTCCTCCGAGAGAGAGAAAGAAAGAAAGAAAGAGAGAAAGAGATAATATACTTAAATTCACACAGGACACCGGATAAGACAGGAGAAGTACTTCAGATATAACAGACTGACCCTAGCCCCCCGACATAAACTACTGCAGCATAAATACTGGAGGCTGAGACAGGAGGGGTCAGGAGACACTGTGGCCCCATCCGATGATACCCCCGGACAGGGCCAAACAGGCAGGATATAACCCCACCCACTTTGCCAAAGCACAGCCCCCACACCACTAGAGGGATATCTTCAACCACCAACTTACCATCCTGAGACAAGGCCGAGTATAGCCCACAAAGATCTCCGCCACGGCACAACCCAAGGGGGGGCGCCAACCCAGACAGGAAGACCACGTTAGTGACTGAACCCCCTCAAGTGACGCACCCCTCGTAGGGACGGCATGGAAGATCACCATTAAGCCAGTGACTCAGCCCCTGTAATAGGGTTAGAGGCAGAGAATCCCAGTGGAGTGTGGGGAACTGGCCAGGCAGAGACAGCAATTAGGAGGCCTGCATCTTGTGACCGTAGCGTACGTGTAGGTATGTACGACAGGACCAAATCGGAAAGATAAGTAGGAGAAAGCCCATATAATGCTTTGTAGGTTAGCAGTAAAACTTTGAAATCAGCCCTTGCCTTAACAGGAAGCCAGTGTAGGGAGGCTAGCACTGGAGTAATATGATAACAAATGTTGGTTCTAGTCAGGATTCTAGCAGCCGTATTTAGCACTAACTGAAGTTTATTTAGTGCTTTATCCGGGTAGCCGGAAAGTAGAGCATTGCAGTAGTCTAACCTAGATGTAACAAAAGCATGGATGAATTTTTCTGCATCATTTTTGGACAGAAAGTTTCTGATTTTTGCAATGTTACGTAGATGGAAAAAAGCTGTCCGTGAAACAGTCTTGATATGTTTGTCACGATCGTCGTAGTGAGGAGACCAAGGTGCGGCGTGATGTGAATACGTTCTTCTTTAATAAAACGAAGAACATTTCAACAAACTAACAAAACCAACAAAACGAACGTGAAGCTATAATAACAGAGTGCTGACATGCAACTACACATAGACAACTACCCACACAGACAAGTGGGAAAAGGCAACCTAAGTATGGTTCTCAATCAGAGACAACGATAGACAGCTGCCTCTGATTGAGAACCACAGCCGGCCAAACACACATAAATACAAAAAGCTCTCTACGGTCAGGGCGTGACAATGTTCGTCAAAAGAGAGATCAGGGTCCAAAGTGACGCCGAGGTCCTTCACAGTTTTATTTGAGACGACTGTACAACCATCAAGATTAATTGTCAGATTCAACAGAAGATCTCTTTGTTTCTTGGGACCTAGAACAAGCTCTCTGTTTTGTCCAAGTTTAAAAGTAGAAAGTTTGCAGCCATCCACTTCCTTATGTCTGAAACACAGGCTTCTAGCGAGGGCAATTTTGGGGCTTCACCATGTTTCATTGAAATGTACAGCTGTGTGTCATCCGCATAGCAGTGAAAGTTAACATTATGTTTTCGAATGACATCCCCAAGAGGTAAAATATATAGTGAAAACAATAGTGGTCCGAAAATGGAATCTTGAGAAACACCGAAATTTACAGTTGATTTGTCAGAGGACAAACCATTCACAGAGACAAACTGATATCTTTCTGACAGATAAGATCTAAACCAGGCCAGAACTTGTCCATGTAGACCAATTTGGGTTTCCAATCTCTCCAAAAGAATGTGGTGATCGATGGTATCAAAAGCAGCACTAAGGTCTAGGAGCACGAGGACAGATGCAGAGCCTCGGTCTGACGCCATTAAAAGGTAATTTACCACCTTCACAAGTGCAGTCTCAGTGCTATGATGGGGTCTAAAACCAGACTGAAGCATTTCGTATACATTGTTTGTCTTCAGGAAGGCAGTGACGGCTTTTTCTAAAATTTTTGAGAGGAATGGAAGATTCGATATAGGCCGATAGTTTTTTATATTTTCTGGGTCAAGGTTTGGCTTTTTCAAGAGAGGCTTTATTACTGCCACTTTTAGTGAGTTTGGTACACATCCGGTGGATAGAGAGCCATTTATTATGTTCAACATAGGAGGGCCAAGCACAGGAAGCAGCTCTTTCAGTAGTTTAGTTGGAATAGGGTCCAGTATGCAGCTTGAGGGTTTAGAGGTCATGATTATTTTCATCATTGTGTCAAGAGATATAGTACTAAAACACTTGAGTGTCTCTCTTGATCCTAGGTCCTGGAAGAGTTGTCCAGAATCAGGACAACTGAGCTTTGGAGGAATACGCAGATTTAAAGAGGAGTCCGTAATTTGCTTTCTAATGATCATGATCTTTTCCTCACTGTGTCAGGCAGTAACCTCCCATCAGGCCTGTCAACTCAGCACTACTCTGCACAACGACAGCTTACTGGGATTAGGATCACACAAAGAAAGAGAGAGGGAGAGGAGGGAGAATTTTGAGATAGAGGAGAGAGGCAAACGAGAAAGAGAGAGCGAGAGAAAAAAACAGCTCTCAAAGCAGAGGTGAGAGGAGGAGGAGGAGGAGGAGGGGGAAGATGAAAGGAGAAATAAGGAGGAAAGAGTGAGAAAGGTTGCAGACTCTTAATAAATCTCAAACATCACAGTCTACCGTTGTCCAGGGCAGGGTGATGTCATCCGGAAACAGTGTCACCTAATGATTATTAATGTATCACCTGTGCTGTTGGGGGCTGTGTGTGGCCGGGGCTGGAGGGGGGGCTGTATCTTAATATAGCCCTCAGAATGGTAGTCTGTTGGGGATGGAACAGGCCTTGTCTCCCCCCTCCCTTTAGGATGATTGGACTAATAGGCAGCCTTTGTTTCAATGAGCTACTGTGCCCCAGGCTTCTGGTGGAGGGAGACAACAAATGCCCACTCATCCTCCTCCCCCCTCTTCCCCCTTCCTCCTTCCTCCTTTTTTTGTATTTTAGTGCACTTCCCCTCTAAGAAGTTGAAGGGTGAATGGGATTTAGTTGACCTTTTCATTTCTGTGGTTTTCGGCACATTTTGATGTTGAAAATGTTGATAGATGTGATTATGTAGATGTGATTAGAATGATGATCGTTGCCGATGGCTCTGTGTTTGAAACTGAAACTAGTCCTCAGGGAAACTATCAACTGACCAAGATAGAGGGATAGAAAAGATGAATGGATAGAGAGATGGATGGATAGAGAGTTTAATGAATGGAGATGATAGACGATCTTGAGTTTGGTCTGGCTAGTGGTATGCAAATGTATACACTCACTCCTCCTGTAAGTCGCTCTGGATATGAGCGGCTGCTAAATGTCGTGTGAGTCCTCAGCCAAAGCCAGTGTCCAATCCAAACCAAATATCAGTATTCTGATGAAGAATGATGTCTCCCAATTGTGTCTGTGTGTGTGTGTTCAGCGTGGTCCAGCTGCAGAGAGAGAGAGAGAGAGAGAGAGAGAGAGAGAGAGACATAACAGCTGGTAGGTTGACTGAGTATTTGAATGAAAACAGGAAGAGTGGATTGAGACAGACATGGACCTAATCAGAGAAACATTACAAACATCTGTCAAAGACCCCCTGAATGTTTGTTGATATGTCTATAGAGCATCTGTGTGTTTGTTGGTATGTCTATAGAGCATCTGTGTGTTTGTTGATATGTCTATAGAGCATCTGTGTGTTTGTTGGTATGTCTATAGAGCATCTGTGTGTTTGTTGATATGTCTATAGAGCATCTGTGTGTTTGTTGGTATGTCTGTAGAGCATCTGTGTGTTTGTTGGTATGTCTGTAGAGCATCGGTGTGTTTGTTGATATGTCTATAGAGCATCTGTGTGTTTGTTGGTATGTCTATAGAGCATCTGTGTGTTTGTTGATATGTCTATAGAGCATCTGTGTGTTTGTTGATATGTCTATAGAGCATCTGTGTGTTTGTTGGTATGTCTATAGAGCATCTGTGTGTTTGTTGATATGTCTATAGAGCATCTGTGTGTTTGTTGATATGTCTATAGAGCATCTGTGTGTTTGTTGATATGTCTATAGAGCATCTGTGTGTTTGACAAGGCTGTAATTTACTCATAACTCTCTGAGTTTACCGAGGGTGACACTCCCAAGTCAACATAAATCCATCCTCTTGCTCAGTTGTGCACCGGAGCCTCCCACTCCTCTTTCTAATCTGGTTAGAGACAGTTTGCGCTGTTCTGTGAAGTGAGTAATACACAGCGTTGTACGAGATCTTCAGTTTCTTGGCAATTTCTCAGAGCATGAATAGACTGACACGTTGCAGAAGAAATGTCTTAGTTTCTGGCCATTTTGAGACTGTACTTGAACCCACAAATGCTGATGCTCCAGATACTCAACTAGTCTAAAGAAGGACAGTTTTATTGCTTCTTAATCAGCACAACAGTTTTCAGCTGTGCTAACATAATTGCAAAGGGTATTCTAATGATCAATTAGTCTTTTAATATGATAAACTTGGATTAGCTAACACAACGTGCCATTGGAACACAGGAGTGATGGTTGCTGATAATGTCTACACTGTATTTCTGATCAATTTGATGTTATTTTAAAGGACGAAAAAAATATGCTTTTCTTTCAAAAACAAGGACATTTCTAAGTGACCCCAAACTTTTGAACGATCGTGTACATAGTTATTCGAATTGTATCTCTCTATCTCTATTTGTATCTCTCTGTCTCTCTCTATCTCTCTTTCTCTCTCTCTCTCTCTCTCTCTCTCTCTCTCTCTCTCTCTCTCTCTCTGTCTGTCTGTCTGTCTGTCTGTCTGTCTGTCTGTCTGTCTCTCTATCTGTTGGTATCTCTCTGTATCTCTCTGTCTCTTTCTCTCGCTCTCTCTCTCTCTGTATCTCACTCTGTATCTCTCTCTGTATCTGTCTCTCCCTGTCTCTCTCTCTCTGTCTCTCTCTGTATCTCTTTTGATCTATATTCAATTCAATTCAAGGGGCTTTATTGGCATGGGAAACATATGCTAACATTGCCAAAACTGTATCTCTGTATCTCTTTGTATCTCTCTCTCTCTGTATCTCTTTGTATCTCTGTCTCTCTCTGTGTCTCTCTCTGTATCTCTCTCTCTCTCTCTGTCTATCTCTGTCTCTCTGTGTCTCTCTCTGTCTCTCTCTGTATCTCTCTCTCTTTCTACCTGTCTCTCTCTCTCTCTGTATCTCTCTGTATCTCTGTCTCTCTCTCTCTCTCTCTGTCTCTATCTCTCTCTGCATCTCTGTATCTCTCTCTGTATCCGTCTCTCTCTGTTTCTCTCTCTGTCCCTCTGTGTATCTCTGTGTATCTTTTTGTATCTGTGTCTCTCTGTATCTCTCTCTGTATCTCTCTCTCTGTTTCTCTCTATGTCTCTCTGTGTATCTCTGTGTATCTGTCTGTATCTCTCTGTCTCTCTGTCTCTGTATCTCTCTCTGTATCTCTCTCTGTATCTGTCTCTCTCTGTATCTCTCTCTGTCTCTCTGTTTATCTCTCTGTATCTGTCTGTATCTCTGTATCTGTCTCTCTCTGTATCTCTCTCTGTCTCTCTGTGTATCTCTCTGTATCTGTCTGTCTCTCTCTGTAATGCTTTGAGGCACTCTTTCCCTTTGTAGCTCAGAATGTCACCATGAATGTTTCATGAGCTGTGTGTCACTGGAGAGGAATACAATACTTCTCTCACTCTTCCCCTTCCACTCTCACTTTTCTTCGCTCAATCTCGATCTCTCTATTCCTGTCTCACTCTCTCTATCACACTCCTCTAATGTTATCTTTCCCTTTCCCTCTCTCTGTTATCTTTCCCTTTACCTCTTTCTGTTCTCTTTCCCGTTCCCTCTCTCTGTTCTCTTTCCCTTTCCCTCTCTCTGTTCTCTTTCCCTTTCCCTCTCTCTGGTCTCTTTCCCTTTACCTCTCTCTGTTCTCTTTCCCTTTACCTCTCTCTGTTATCTTTCCCTTTACCTCTCTCTGTTCTCTTTCCCTTTACCTCTCTCTGTTCTCTTTCCCGTTCCCTCTCTCTGTTCTCTTCCCTTTCCCTCTCTCTGTTCTCTTCCCTTTCCCTCTCTCTGTTCTCTTTCCCTTTCCCTCTCTCTGTTCTCTTTCCCGTTCCCTCTCTCTGTTCTCTTTCCCTTTACCTCTCTCTGTTCTCTTTCCCTTTCCCTCTCTCTGTTATCTTTCCCTTTACCTCTCTCTGTTCTCTTTCCCTTTACCGCTCTCTGTTCTCTTTCCCTTTACCTCTCTCTGTTCTCTTTCCCTTTCCCTCTCTCTGTTCTCTTTCCCTTTACCTCTCTCTGTTCTCTTTCCCGTTCCCTCTCTCTGTTCTCTTTCCCTTTACCTCTCTGTTCTCTTTCCCTTTCCCTCTCTCTGTTCTCTTTCCCTTTACCTCTCTGTTCTCTTTCCCTTTCCCTCTCTCTGTTCTCTTTCCCTTTACCTCTCTCTGTTCTCTTTCCCTTTACCTCTCTCTGTTCTCTTTCCCTTTACCTCTCTGTTCTCTTTCCCTTTACCTCTCTGTTCTCTTTCCCTTTCCCTCTCTCTGTTCTCTTTCCCTTTACCTCTCTCTGTTCTCTTTCCCTTTACCTCTCTCTGTTCTCTTTCCCGTTCCCTCTCTCTGTTCTCTTTCCCTTTCCCTCTCTCTGTTCTCTTTCCCTTTCCCTCTCTCTGTTCTCTTTCCCTTTACCTCTCTCTGTTCTCTTTCCCGTTCCCTCTCTCTGTTCTCTTTCCCGTTCCCTCTCTCTGTTCTCTTTCCCTTTCCCTCTCTCTGTTCTCTTTCCCTTTACCTCTCTCTGTTCTCTTTCCCGTTCCCTCTCTCTGTTCTCTTTCCCTTTACCTCCCTGTTCTCTTTCCCTTTCCCTCTCTCTGTTCTCTTTCCCTTTACCTCTCTGTTCTCTTTCCCTTTACCTCTCTGTTCTCTTTCCCTTTACCTCTCTCTGTTCTCTTTCCCTTTACCTCTCTGTTCTCTTTCCCTTTACCTCTCTGTTCTCTTTCCCTTTACCTCTCTCTGTTCTGTCTGACTGAAGCACCCTGCTGCCCTTTGTTTTATGCTGACAGTGTATTCTGTTCACCAGCACTGTTTTCAGTGGGGTCATGTTCTCTCTCTCTCTTTCTGTATGTTCCAGGCAGTTATTGGCCCCCGGATATCAGGAGATATGGTACAGTCCCAGCGGTTCCCGCCAGACCTCCTATCCACCCAGCACTGTGAGTTCAATGGGATGTTCCAAAGCATCTAACAATAGGGGGCTATTCATGAAACCAGCCTATTTCTGGTTTGTGGATGTCCAATAGCTAAAGAGTTGGCTGAGTCCGAGACAGGCTAACCAAGCTCTCAAATCTTAGGTGCCATCATTGCAAAAAGAAAAGTGCATGATGTGAGTTTGTTTAACTCTCTTCTCATTTTTCAGGGCCACTGTTTCTACCATGGTGACGTCCGGGGTGTGGAGGGGTCCAGTGTAGCACTCAGCACCTGCTCAGGTCTCAGGTAAGCGTTTCCACCGGTAATCCTGCTGTGGTGATCACTAACTGCATGGAATAGGACAGCACTCCAACAGATGAATTCAGTTGATTTTAATGGCAATTCAGACATATATTTGTCACACGGTCATTTTCAACCAAACACAATAGGAGAGCAGGTGAAAAGATGGTTTATTTATTGACCATGCACTGACTGCTGAGATATACAGGCCAGTGTGTTTCCAGGTCATTGGGTTCCATGTTAAGTCATTGAGGCTCCAGCAGCATCAGGGAGGAAGTTTAGAGGTTGGGATCCAGCCGTTCCGTTGTTTCCTTTCTGGGTTCACAGAGAAGGCAGTTATAGGAGAATAACAGACACACACATTGACAGAACATCTGCAGGAAAGGAATGGATGAATGCTTCTCCCTGCTATGTCACTTGGACAGAACTGCAAACGCAGCATAGCGCTCAGAGTGTGCAACGCATGCACACACACAAGCAGCTGTAGAAAGCATCTGGAGAAGGGTCGCCCACGATCCCTGGTATGATGCCTCTCCCTGATACAATCCTCACTGAGCCAGAACCTGCTATGTGCTGGGTGTCTATTGGGAGAAGCTTCAGCAGCATAGCCAATGGTACACAGCAGGAAGCCTACAGACCTACAGCACTATATGTCCCAGCTGACTGAGTGGAAACATCAGAAATCCCCCTGAGGATCTCTCCTCCTCCTCCTCCATCTCTCTCTATCTCTCTCTCTCTCTCTCTCTCTCTCTGTGTCTCTGTCTGTCTGTCTGTCTGTCTGTCTGTCTGTCTGTCTGTCTGTCTGTCTGTCTGTCTGTCTGTCTGTCTGTCTGTCTGTCTGTCTGTCTGTCTGTCTGTCTGTCTGTCTGTCTGTCTGTCTGTCTGTCTGTCTGTCTGTCTGTCTGTCTGTCTGTCTTCTCTCTTTCTGCTCCATCCATCTGGTATCAGGATTTATATGCACAGTTCAGTCATGATGTAGTTGTCTAAGACCTGACATGTAAATCCCTGCTGCTTCTAGTTTTACATTTTGACATGTCTAACTTCCCGCAATAGATATTTGATGGAGTTTTAAACACCGCTACGTTTCCAGCTATAATAGTTTTAGTTAGTTAGGTAATATAAATCTTTTATGTTTTCTAGCCTGGAACTGATGTGACCCAGATCTCTGTTTCCCTAGGGGACTGGTTACGGTGAACACCAGTGTCAGCTACCTGATAGAACCCCTGCCCGCTGTCACCATGGATACACAGCCTCCTCACGCCGTGTTCCGAGCCGAGAACCTCCGTTTGCCCAACGGAACCTGCGGGCAACGCCATAGCAACCAGGGCCAGGGGGAGGGGCTGGGTGACCTCATCCAGGGAATGATGTCACCGTGGGGCGGAAGGGTGAGTGGAGGAGGGACAGATATACTGGTTGGTGTCTGATATGAGAACCACCACTATCTTCTTCAGAGAATAGGGAGGGCTGCATTGTATCAGTGAAATATCAGCCATTTTAAGTCCCATGGAAAACAGGCATAACATACTATGAGTTGGGGGTACATGTGTGTGGCGCGCGCTCATAACAAGTAATAATGCACTGTTATAGTTGGCTATGAAGTTCTCTACTATGTCCTGATATTTCTCCAGGAGCGTAGAGACGTGGGCCAGAGTATGAAGTATGTAGAGCTGCTGCTGGTAGCTGACCATGCTGAGGTAAGAGGACAGACCGTTTACTTGGCCATTTACTCCAGTTAGTCAGTTGTATCGGTGAGAGGATGCATGACCTCCATCTCCTCTTCTGACCTGTGACTCATACTCCAAGGAAAGACTGAACTGGAGACCATCCATCACTCTGTTACATCCCCCCATCCCTTCATCTCTCTATCGTCATACTTCAACCTCCCCACTCCCCCCTAATGAGACCTAACAGGGTCTGTTCTAATGAGACCTAACAGGGTCTGTTCTAATGAGATCTAACAGGGTCTGTTCTAATGAGATCTAACAGGGTCTGTTCTAATGAGATCTAACAGGGTCTGTTCTAATGAGATCTAACAGGGTCTGTTCTAATGAGATCTAACAGGGTCTGCTCTAATGAGATCTAACAGGGTCTGTTCTAATGAGACCTAACAGGGTCTGTTCTAATGAGATCTAACAGGGTCTGCTCTAATGAGATCTAACAGGGTCTGTTCTAATGAGATCTAACAGGGTCTGTTCTAATGAGATCTAACAGGGTCTGTTCTAATGAGACCTAACAGGGTCTGTTCTAATGAGATCTAACAGGATCTGTTCTAATGAGATCTAACAGGGTCTGTTCTAATGAGATCTAACAGGGTCTGTTCTAATGAGACCTAACAGGGTCTGTTCTAATGAGATCTAACAGGGTCTGTTCTAATGAGATCTAACAGGGTCTGTTCTAATGAGATCTAACAGGGTCTGTTCTAATGAGATCTAACAGGGTCTGTTCTAATGAGACCTAACAGGGTCTGTTCTAATGAGACCTAACAGGGTCTGTTCTAATGAGACCTAACAGGGTCTGTTCTAATGAGACCTAACAGGGTCTGTTCTAATGAGATCTAACAGGGTCTGTTCTAATGAGATCTAACAGGGTCTGTTCTAATGAGATCTAACAGGGTCTGTTCTAATGAGATCTAACAGGATCTGTTCTAATGAGATCTAACAGGGTCTGTTCTAATGAGATCTAACAGGGTCTGTTCTAATGAGACCTAACAGGGTCTGTTCTAATGAGACCTAACAGGGTCTGTTCTAATGAGATCTAACAGGGTCTGTTCTAATGAGATCTAACAGGGTCTGTTCTAATGAGATCTAACAGGGTCTGTTCTAATGAGATCTAACAGGGTCTGTTCTAATGAGATCTAACAGGATCTGTTCTAATGAGATCTAACAGGGTCTGTTCTAATGAGATCTAACAGGGTCTGTTCTAATGAGACCTAACAGGGTCTGTTCTAATGAGACCTAACAGGGTCTGTTCTAATGAGATCTAACAGGGTCTGTTCTAATGAGATCTAACAGGGTCTGTTCTAATGAGACCTAACAGGGTCTGTTCTAATGAGATCTAACAGGGTCTGTTCTAATGAGACCTAACAGGGTCTGTTCTAATGAGACCTAACAGGGTCTGTTCTAATGAGATCTAACAGGGTCTGTTCTAATGAGATCTAACAGGATCTGTTCTAATGAGACCTAACAGGGTCTGTTCTAATGAGATCTAACAGGGTCTGTTCTAATGAGATCTAACAGGGTCTGTTCTAATGAGATCTAACAGGGTCTGTTCTAATGAGATCTAACAGGGTCTGCTCTAATGAGATCTAACAGGGTCTGTTCTAATGAGACCTAACAGGGTCTGTTCTAATGAGACCTAACAGGGTCTGTTCTAATGAGATCTAACAGGGTCTGTTCTAATGAGACCTAACAGGGTCTGCTCTAATGAGATCTAACAGGGTCTGTTCTAATGAGATCTAACAGGGTCTGTTCTAATATCCTTCATTGCTGTCTGATGTGTCTGAACGGTTGAGGTCATCCTGCTGCCCTGACTCACGTCCTGTGTGAAACTTTACAAGCATGGCAGTAACTGTGTGTGTGCGTGTGTGTAGTTTCAGAAGCACGGCGGGGACTTAAATCGAACGAAAAGGAAACTGCTGGAGGTGGCTAACTACGTAGACAAGGTGAGACAAGCCCACACAGTGGTTCATTTGGGGTTAGTTCGGGGGCGTGTCCAGATGGACATATAGCATACTACCATTTTGAGGGATAGAAGAAGTGTGAGATGGTCAGGTCTGCTGACTTTTTATAAGGACATTCTACTGCAAACTGAATGAAAAGAAAATGGCATAAAATACCATATCCCCCCAAAATGAGCCCACTAACATATAGGTCCATATTATCAGGCAGGCTAGATCACACACTTTAAAGTGTAAACATTAGGCTAGTTAGAAACATATTACTGACTTGTCCCAACAACAACAACAAATGTTCCACTGGCACTCAGCCAACCAAAGATCATGTACTGTGAATATAATGTACCTGTTACACCTGATCCCTGTTACGGTCTTCCCTATACCTTCAACGCCACTGGCACAATTGGCGAGCGCTAACGTGCATAAACCATGCAGGTGTTAAACACTCTGGTTCTAAACACTCTGGTTCTAAACACTGGTTCTAAACACTCTGGTTCTAAACATTCTTGTTCTAAACACTGGTTCTAAACACTGGTTCTAAACACTCTGGTTCTAAACATTCTGGTTCTAAACACTGGTTCTAAACATTCTGGTTCTAAACACTGGTTCTAAACACTCTGGTTCTAAACATTCTGGTTCTAAACACTGGTTCTAAACACTGGTTCTAAACACTCTGGTTCTATACATTCTGGTTCTAAACATTCTGGTTCTAAAAACTCTGGTTCTAAACATTCTGGTTCTAAAAACTCTGGTTCTAAACATTCTGGTTCTAAACACTGGTTCTAAACACTGGTTC
>NC_052348.1:19535782-19570782 GCF_016432855.1 Salvelinus namaycush | reverse complement strand
GTAGAAGGAATCACGTAGTCTATTCATGGCATGTTCTATCTGTAACGTTGGCATCGTTGCACCTTACCGAATACACCCCTGTTGTGTGTGTCGCAGCCACCCGTTCCCGCGTGTGTTTAATGGCTGTAACCAGCGGGATCTGAGCAGGTATCTGAGCTCTGGAGGGGGGAAATGTCTGTTCAACCTCCCCAACACCAGAGCCATGCACGGGGGGCAGCGCTGTGGGAACGGGTACCTGGAGGATGGAGAGGAGTGTGACTGTGGAGATGAGGAGGTGAGGGGGGAGGGGGAGTGTGTGTGTGTGTGTGTGTGTGTGTGTGTGTGTGTGTGTGTGTGTGTGTGTGTGTGTGTGTGTGTGTGTGTGTGTGTGTGTGTGTGTGTGTGTGTGTGTGTGTGTGTGTGTGTGTGTGTGTGTGTGTGTGTGTGTGTGTGTGTGTGTGTACTGATTATACATCCTCTCTCTGCAGGAGTGTTCCAGTCCCTGCTGTAATGCCAACAACTGTACTCTGAAGGCTGGAGCAGAGTGTTCCCACGGAGTCTGCTGTCACAACTGTAAGGTACTGTACACTGTCCTCTCTCTCTCTGTCTGACGTCTTCTCTCTTTCTCTCTCTCTCTGTGTCTCTGTCTGTCTGTCTCTCTCTCGCTTTCTCTGTCTCTGTGTTTCTCTGTCTCTCTGTCTGTGTGTCTCTCTCTCTCTCTCTCTCTCTCTCTCTCTCTCTCTCTCTCTCTCTCTCATTGAAGAGTCCAGATGTGTTGTGTCGTTTAATAGTCCACGCTGTCTTCTATCTTTCTTTCTGGTCATCCTCTCGCTCTCTCTCCCCTACTCAATTCAATTCAAAGGACTTTATTGGCATGGGAAACATATGTTTACATTGCCAAAGCAAGTGAAATAGATAGTAAACAGAAGTAAATTAAACAATACAAAATTTACATTAAATATTACACAAGTCTCAAAAGAATAAAGACATTTTAAGTGTCCTATTATGTCTACATACAGTGTTGTAACGATGTGCAAATAGTTCAACTACTTTAATAAGGGAAAATAAATAAATATGGGTTGTATTTACATTGGTGTTTGTTCTTCACTGGTTGCCATTTTCTTGTGGCAGCAGGTCACAAATCTTGCTGGTGTGACGGCACACTGGTATTTCACCCAGTAGATATGGGAGTTAATCTGAGGGAAATATGTGTCTCTAATATGGTCATGCATTTGGCAGGAGGTTAGGAAGTGCAGCTCAGTTTCCACCTCATTTTGTGGGCAGTGTGAGAGAGCCAGGTCTGCAGTGTGAGAGAGCCATGTCAGCCTATGGCTCTCTCAATAACAAGGCTGTGCTCTGTACATAGTCAATGCTCTGTACATAGTCAAAGCGTTCCTTGATTTTGGGTCAAATAGCGTTTTAGTTTGCTCAGTTTTTTTGTTAATTCTTTCCAATGTGTCAAGTAATTATATTTTTGTTTTCTCATGATTTGGTTGTGTCTAATTGTGTTGCTGTCCTGGGTCTCTGTAGTTGTATTTGTATTTATTATGGAACCCCATTAGCTGCTGCCTTGACATACTTCTCCCCATCTTAGCCACTGTTGCATCAATATGTTTTGACCATGACAGTTTACAATCCAGGGTTACTCCAAGCACTTTAATCACATCAACTTGCTCAATTTCCACATTATTTATTACGATATTTAGTTGAGGTTTAGGGTTAACTGAATGATTTGTCCCAAATACAATGCTTTTAGTTTTAGAAATATTTAGTACTAACTTATTCCTTGCCACCCATTCTGAAACTAACTGCAACTCTTTGTTTAGTGTTGCAGTCATTTCAGTCACTGTAGTAGCTGACATGTATAGTGTTGAGTCATCCGCATACATAGACACGATGGCTTTAGTCAACGCCAGTGGCATGTTATTAGTAAAGATTGAAAAAGGTAATGGGCCTAGACAGCTGCCCTGGGGAATTCCTGATTCTACATTGATTATGTTGGAGAGGCAATTTTTCAATTCCTCATCAATCCACAGGGATTTAACAGTTTTTACAGTCATTTTCTTAATGGGTGCATGCTTATTAGTAACTGTGATAAGCAATTTCATAAATGTGTCAAGTGTAGTGTCTGGTTGCTCCTCATTACACACCACGGACCAACAAATATTCTTTACATCAACAATGTAGGAATCGCTACAAAACTTATTGTGTGACCTTTTATATGCTATATTAAGCCCAGCCTTTGGAACTTTGGGTTTCCTAGATATGGCTACTATTGTGATCACTACATCCGATGGATCTGGATACTGCTTTCAAGAAAATTTATGTGGCATTAGTAAATAAGTGATCAATACATGTTGTTGATTTCATTCCTGTGCTGTTTGTAACTACCCTGGTAGGTTGACTGATAACCTGAAGCAAGCTTTTTCTTGAGTGGGCAGCTTGATGAAAGCCAGTCAATATTTAAATCACCCAGAAAATATACCTCTCTGTTGATATAACATACATTATCAAGCATTTCACACATTATTCAGACTACTGACTGTTAGCACTTGGTGGTCTATAGCAGCTTCCCACCAGAATGGGCTTTAGGTGAGGCAGCTGAACCTGTAGCCATATTACTTCAACAGTATTTAACATGAGATCCTCTCTAATCTTTACAGGAATGTGGTTCTGAATATAAACAGAAACACCTCCACCATTGGCATTTCTATATTTTCTCTAAATGTTATAACCGTGTATTGCTACCACTGTATCATCAAAGGTATTATCTAAGTGAGTTTCAGAGATATGAATATGAAAGTTATCTGTTACTAGTAATTTATTGATTTCTTGAACCTTGTTTCTTCAGCTACCTACTTTAATGCGGGCTATTTTTAGCACTTTTCTTCTGGGATGCTTACTAGTTTTTATTGCTTTACTGAGAAGCTTAGCAGAAGTAGATATGCTCATGTTATTTATGTTAGTGCAAGGTGAGCTGCACACAGTGGACTTCCTCCTAGGGCACACCGGCTCAGTGCTAACAGTATAAATCTGGTTCATAGGCACATGATTACTGCGTACAATAGCTGTAGGATCAGCAGAGGCATTCAGGGTAGTTAGAGGGACATAAATGAGGTTACTTACATTGTGTCTACTAACGCTCCTGGGATAATGTACATTTGCTGAAGCATTATGAAAACTCTACATCACAATCGTAGGGAATAACTGAGCTGGGCTTGGGTCATTGATAAGTCATTGTCTCAACGCAGCCTTATAATGCTGTGAAAGGATCCAGGAACCCAAATGATTTGGGTGGATCCCATCCTCCTTATAAAACATGTTTTGTTTCCAAAAGGTAGCGAAATTGTTAACAAAAACTACACCCATTGAGGTGCAATAATCACGTAGCCAGTTGTGAAGAGAAAGAATCCTGCTGAAGCATTCACTGCCACGATTCAGAGAGGCCACAAGGCCAGATATGATGGGTCTTTTGTAAGAGTCAGCTCTTTAAAATCCAGTTTCAACTGTTCAGAGCTGCCCTTCATAATGTCATTAAAACCCACATGGACTACGATAGAATCGATTTCTATGTCCAGATATAGTACATTCAGGAGCAGCTTAGTGCTACTTTAATGTCATTTACTCGAGCTCCGGGATATGACATAGTTTTTGCACCAGGAATGGTCACATTTCTTACCATGGAGCTGCCCAAAATCAAGACTGGCGAGACGGTCAAGGAAATCTGTCCACTCACTCCCGCGCTTCACATGATTCGGAGAACCTTTTATGGACGGACGAGAGGCAGGATAACGTGAGCCCATTGCTCCCGACGCCTGGTGCAGGCCTCCGACAGATGGAAGGTTGCCTACTTCGACCTCAAAATCGTAGTAGTAGGCACTGCAGCTACAGACACAGGCAACCCCCAGTGATAAAGGTACAGGAAGATCAGGCTTCAGGACGGCAAAACGTTTCATTGTTTGTATCCGCTCCGGACCTCTCGTTGGGAGTGATGACTGTTTTGCGGGAGGCCTCTGTCTTCGGCTTCCACAACTCGAGACATGCCACCATCGTTGATTGCCATGCTCCTCTTGCTGTGCTACTTTGACTCCACTATCAGATGGGGGATCTCCGGGCAACACCGGCCAGTCGGACAAGGACAAACGACAAGGCGGAGATGCATCCAACAAGCGTGAACGCCATCCAGCCATCGGCGTATAAAATTCTTATGTAGGCTGGCGACCTGCGTGATCAAGGAAGCCACCTCAAGCCTATAGTCCTCGGCAAGTAAATAATTGTCGCATTGGAACTCCAAATGATCCAGTTTATCCCGAAACAAAGCGTAGTAGATACATCTCCTACAGTGTTAGAACAGTTCATTTATTTCTCCAGACAAAGAGAACTGGTACCAACTTCGTTAGCTTGATGGCTAGCAAGCAGGATTCCGGGACAAGAAATAGCAGTCCTCAGCTGTTAAAAGCTAAACGCATCGTGGAATCCACACATAAACAAGTTCGGTATTCATATTTAATGAATAGCGGTTTTGTTTTAATCAGAAATAACAAACCAAGTGTTTTCCAGCATAAAATGTTCAGCTGGGGTCTGTTTGTGTTTGTGAAGGGGACTCTTCTCCAGGTTCATCTCTCTGTAGGTGATGGCTTTGTTATGGAAGGTTTGGGAATCGCTTCCTTTTAGGTGGTTGTAGAATTCAACGGCTCTTTTATGGATTTTGATCATTAGCGTATATTGGCCTAATTCTGATCTGCATGCATTATTTGGTGTTTTACGTTGTACACTGAGGATATTTTGGAGAATTCTGCATGCAGAGTCTAAATTTTGTGTTTTTCCCATGTTGCGAATTCTTGGTTGGTGAGCGGATCCCAGACCTCACAACCATAAAGGGAAATTGGTTCTGTAATTGATTCAAGTATTTTTTGCCAGATCCTAATTGTTATGTCGAATTTTATGCTGCTTTTGATGGCATAGAAGGCCCTTCTTGCCTTGTCTCTCAGATCGTTCACAGCTTTGTGGAAGTTACCTGTGGCGCTGATGTTTAGGCCGAGGTATGTATAGTTTTTTGTGTGCTCTAGGGCAACAGTGTCTAGATGGAATATGTATTTGTGGTCCTGGCGACTGGACCTTTTTTGGAACACCATTATTTTGGTCTTACTGAGATTTACTGTCAGGGCCCAGGTCTGACAGAATCTGTGCAGAAGATCTAGGTGCAACACCACGGGCCTTTTTGGGTTGGAGGATATTGTATTTTGTCCTGTAGTTCATTTAATGTAATTGGAGAATCCAATGGGTTCTGATACTCTTTAATAGCTGATTCTAAGATTTGTAATTGATCTCTCTCTGTCTCTTCCTTCAATCTCTCTCCCTCTCTTTTCCTCCAATGTCTCTCTTTCTTCCTCCAATCTCTCTCTCTTTCTCTCTTCCTCCAATCTCTCTCTCTGTCTCTCTCTCTATGTCTCTCTGTCTCTCTCTGTCTCTCTCTGTCTCTCTCTCTCTGTCTCTGTCTCTCTCTCAATTCAATTCAATTCAATTCAAGGGGCTTTATTGGCATGGGAAACATGTGTTAACATTGCCAAAGCAAGTGAGGTAGATAATATACAAAAGTGAAATAAACAATAAAAATTAACAGTAAACATTACACAGAAGTCTCTCTCTGTCTCCCTCTCTCTCTCTGTCTATCTCTCTCTCTCTCTCTCTCTCTCTCTCTCTAGTTGAAGAGTCCAGGTGTGTTGTGTCGTACTCCATCCGGGTCATGTGACCTACCTGAGTACTGTGATGGGAAGGCGGAGTCTTGTCCTTCTAACTTATACCTGGTGGATGGTACTTCCTGTGCCGGGGGGCAGGCCTACTGCTACACCGGCATGTGTCTCACCCTGGAGCAGCAGTGTCAATCACTCTGGGGGCGGGGTTAGTACCTGTCAATCACTCTAGGGCGGAGATAGTAGACGTGTTATTGCATCCTGTTATAAAGTAATGAATTGGTTTTACAGCACTTTTCAATTTAACGCTCCCCTATTGAAATCCATTGTTCCCAAAATATTGCTCCCACCTATCTGGGTCCTTCAGATTGGTTCGAAGGGAGAAGGATAAGGGCATGTTACTGGGCTCTCTGTTTGGTGTTGTTTCTGTTTTTATAATCAATGATCTTCACAGGACAGGCTTTAACTGACCACAGGAACATCTGTCTGCTAGCAGGAAGTGACGTAACACTGTGTGTTTTATCCTCTCTAGACGGCCGTGCTGCTCCAGACCTGTGCTTTAGGAAGGTGAACGAGGCAGGAGACTCCTTTGGGAACTGTGGCAAAGACCTGCTGGGTAAATACAGAGTATGCAGAGACAGGTGAGGAGACACATTTACCAAACGTTGGCACCAAATACATGTGATCCTTCAACTTCCATTTATCCTTTTATTTATCTTCCATCCCTACATATACGAATCCATATGACCTTTCTGCTGTTTCAGGGATGCTAGATGTGGTAAGATCCAGTGTGTGAGTTCAGCCTCCAAGCCCCTGGAGACTAACGCTGTTCCCATCGACACCACGGTCCGAGTGGGTAACGGGAAGATCCTCTGTAGGGGGACACACGTTTACCGACCAGGCCAGGGGGGCGAGGAACAGGGGGACACACTGGACCCAGGACTGGTCATGACTGGGACCAAGTGTGGCGAGGACTCGGTGAGGAGGGGAGTGGAGAAGGGACGGGTGTGGGGCGTGTGTGTGTCTCTGGGCTCTATGCTGCAGGGGAGATGTATTCTTTTCCTGTGTTTGTCTCCTCCTGCAGATGTTCTGTCAGTGTGTCTGTATTTTAGTCCTCTAAGAGCTCTCTGTTGTGGCAGGATGGACTGGACTATCTACTTATGATAATGATTATCTCTCTCTCTCATCCCTCTCCTCTCTCTCTATCTCTCTCTCTCTCATCCCTCTCCTCTCTCCTTCTCTCATTCTCTCTCTCTCATCCCTCTCCTCTCTCTCTATCTCTCTCTCTCTCATCCCTCTCTCTCTCCTTCTCTCTCTCTCTCTCTCTCTCTCTCTGTAACAGATCTGTTTCGGAGGAGAGTGCCGCAACGCGTCTTTCCTGAGGGCGGATGAGTGCAATGCCAAGTGCCACGGCCATGGGGTATGGGAGGGGCTGGGTGTGTGATAGGGGAAGGGTATGGGAGTGATGTGGGAGGGGCAGTTAGGCGTATGGGCTACTGCAGAATAAGGGAAGGTGTTGGGTCTGAGGTTATGGACTCAGGGGTTTAATAAAGCTGTTATAACACATTATATAGAGTAGGAGGAATATTGACAGGTTGTCAGTGTTGAAACCGTGTTGTGGTTTCTTCTTCTCTCTCTCTCTGTAACAACAACGACTACTTATCTCGCCCTCCTCCTCCTCTCTCTCTCTCTCTCTCTCTCTCTCTCTCTCTCTCTCTCTGTAACAACAACCACTACTTATCTCTCCTCCTCCTCCTCTCTCTCTCTCTCTCTCTCTCTCTCTCTCTCTCTCTCTCTCTCTCTCTCTCTCTCTCTCTCTCTCTCTCTCCCTCTCTGTAACAACAACCACTACTTATCTCTCCTCCTCCTCCCTCTCTCTCTCTCTCTCTCTCTCTCTCTCTCTCTCTCTCTCTCTCTCTCTCTCTCTCTCTCTCTCTCTCTCTCTCTCTCTCTCTCTCTCTCTCTGTGTGTGTGTATAACAACCACTACTTCTCTCTCCCTCCCTCTCTCTTTCTCTCTCTCTCTCTCTCTCTTTCTCTCTCTCTCTCTCTCTCTCTCTCTCTCTCTCTCTCTCTCTCTCTCTCTCTCTTTCGCTCTTTCTCTCTCTCTCTCTCTCTCTCTCTCTCTCTTTCTCTCTCTCTCTCTCTCTCTCTCTCTCTCTCTCTCTCTCTCTTTCTCTCTTTCTCTTTCTCTTTCTCTTTCTCTAGCTGTGTAACAACAATCACCACTGCCACTGTGACTCAGGCTGGGCCCCTCCCCTGTGTGACCAGGAGGGGACAGGAGGGAGTGTCGACAGTGGCCCTGTCATTAACCACAGTATGTTATCAATCAACCAACGAGTCACTCAAATAATGATTCAGTCGGTCAGTCAATTAAATCAAATACAGTGGCAAGAAAAAGTATGTGAACCCTTTGGATTTCTGCTTAATTTGGTCATAAAATGTGATCTGATCTTCTTCTAAGTCACAACAATAGACACAGTCTGCTAAAACTAATAACACACAAACAATTTTACGTTTTCATGTCTTTATTGAACACACCGTGTAAACATTCACATTGCAGGGTGGAAAAAGTATTGAACCCTTGGATTTAATATCTGGTTGACCCTCCTTTGGCAGCAATAACTTCAACCAAATGTTTTCTGTCTTGCGGATCAGAGCTGCACAATATTGCTGAACTGTTTCAGTTCAGCAATATTCTTGGGATCTCTGGTGTGAACCGGAGCATCTCAATCGGCAGCATCAATCGGGTTGAGGTCAGGACTCTGACTGGGCCACTCCAGACGGCATATTTTCTTCTGAAGCCATTCTTTTGTTGATTTACGTCTGTGTTTTGGGTCGTTGTCCTGTTGCATCACCAAACTTCTGTTGAGCTTAAATTGACGGACAGATAGCCCTACATTCTCCTGCAAAATGTCTAGATAAACTTGGGAATTGATTTTTCCGTCGATGATAGCAAGCTGTCCAGGCCCTGAGGCAGCAAAGCAGCCCCAAACCATGATGCTACCTCCACAATACTTTACAGTTGGGATGAGGTTTTGATGTTGGTGTGCTGTGCCTTTTTTTCTCCACACATAGTGTTGTGTGTTCCTTCCAAACAACTCAACTGTAGTTTCATTTGTCCACAGAATATTTTGCCAGCGCACCCAGGTGCACTTTTGCGAACTTCAGATGTGCAGCAATATTTTTTTGGACAGCAGTGGCTTCTTCTGTGGTGTCCTCCCATGAACACCATTCTTGTTTAGTGTTTTATGTATCGTAGACTCGTTAACAGAGATGTTACCATGTTCCAGAGATTTCTGTAAGTCTTTAGCTGACACTAGGATTCTTCTTAACCTCATGGAGCATTCTGCGCTGTGCTCTTGCAGTCATCTTTGCAGGATGGCCACTCCTAGGAGAGTAGCAACAGTGCTGAACTTTCTCCATTTATAGACTATTTGTCTTACTGTGGGACTGATGAACATCAAGGCTTTTAGAGATACTTTTGTAACCCTTTCCAGCTTTATGCAAGTCAACAATTCTTAATCTTAGGTCTTCTGAGATCTCTTATGTTGGAGGCATGGTTCACATCAGGCAATGCTTCATGTAAATAGTCAACTCAAATTTTGTGAGTGTTTATTACAAGGCAGCTCTAACCAACATCTCCAATCTCGTCTCATTGATTGGACTCCAGGTTAGCTGATTCCTGAATCCAATTTTCTTTTGGAGAGGTCATTAGCCTGGGGGTTCACATACTTTTTCCAACCTGCACTGTGAATGTTTAAATTATGTATTCAATATAGACAAGAAAAATACAATAATTTGTGTGTTATTAGTTTAAGCACACTGTGTTTGTCTATTGTTGTGCCTTAGATGAAGATCAGATCAAATTTTATGGACAATTTATGCAGAAATCGAGTTAATTCCAAAGGGTTCACAAACTTTTTTTTGCCACTGTAACTGATGTGGTGTTGCATAAGACTACTAGGTTAAACAACATGTACAGTGGGCTCCAAAATGACTGGCACCCCTGACTGGCAATGCACAAACAATGCTTAAACAAATATAAACAATATAATTATAGAGATAAACTCAAAATACCAACATGTGAGAAATACTGTACTTTATTCATGTTTCAATGGAACCAACCAAAATAATTTATTGATTTAAATTAAAAATCAATGTCCTCCAAATCAAGGTTTCACAATTAATGGCACCCTTAAAGATTATTGTAAATAACATCAACCAAAATTAAACCAGAAATTAAATTCCACTTATTTAAGTTTTAAGGAACTATATTGAGCCATTACATCAATTCCTGTTTCACTAGGGTATAAAAATGAGGTAACACACATGCAATATCCCTTTGTCATCCAAAAAACAATAGAACTAGCAGTTCAAAAGAGACAGATGGTCATAGACCATCAATCTGGTAATGGCTACAAGAAGATCCACAAACGATTGAATATACCACTGAGCACTGTCAGGGCAATTATTTAAAAAATCTAAAGATATGGAACAGTTGAAAACCTCACGGGTAGAGGACGCAAATGCATTTTGCCCCCCCGGGATAGGGAGGAGGATCGTGAGAGAAGCAACAAAATCCCCAAAAATCACTGTGAAAGAATTGCATGCCTTGGTGGCGTCTTGGGGTCACCAGGTTTCAAAAAGCACCATCAGACGCCACCTTCACATCCACAGGCTCTTTGGAAGGGTTGCCAGAAGAAAGCCCTTTCTGACCACAAGACACAGACGCAAGCGCTTGGAGTTTGCCAAACGTCATTTAAATTATGACTGGAAGAAGGTGCTCTGGTCAGATGAGACCAAATTAAATGTTTTGGTCAGATACAGCATCGGCATGTTTGGCGTCGAAACAGAGATGCAGACAAGGAGAGGCACCTCATACCCACGGTGAAACAGAGATGCAGACAAGGAGAGGCACCTCATACCCACGGTGAAACAGAGATGCAGACAAGGAGAGGCACCTCATACCCACGGTGAAACAGAGATGTATACAAGGAGAGGCACCTCATACCCACGGTGAAACAGAGATGCAGACAAGGAGAGGCACCTCATACCCACGGTGAAACAGAGATGCAGACAAGGAGAGGCACCTCATACCCACGGTGAAACAGAGATGCATACAAGGAGAGGTACCTCATACCCACAGTGAAACAGAGAAGCATACAAGGAGAGGCACCTCATACCCACGGTGAAACAGAGATGGATACAAGGAGAGGCACCTCATACCCACGGTGAAACAGAGATGCAGACAAGGAGAGGCACCTCATACCCACGGTGAAACAGAGATGTATACAAGGAGAGGCACCTCATACCCACGGTGAAACAGAGATGCAGACAAGGAGAGGCACCTCATACCCACGGTGAAACAGAGATGTATACAAGGAGAGGCACCTCATACCCACGGTGAAACAGAGATGCAGACAAGGAGAGGCACCTCATACCCACGGTGAAACAGAGATGCATACAAGGAGAGGCACCTCATACCCACGGTGAAACAGAGATGCAGACAAGGAGAGGCACCTCATACCCACGGTGAAACAGAGATGCAGACAAGGAGAGGCACCTCATACCCACGGTGAAACAGAGATGCAGACAAGGAGAGGCACCTCATACCCACGGTGAAACAGAGATGCAGACAAGGAGAGGCACCTCATACCCACGGTGAAATATGGAGGAAGATCAGTGATGTTTTGGGGCTGTTTTAATTCCAGAGGTCCAGGGGCAGCTCATACCGACGGTGAAATATGGAGGGAGATCAGTGATGTTTTGGGGCTGTTTTAATTCCAGAGGTCCAGGGGCACTGGTTAAGATTGATGGCATAATGAATTCTACCAAGTATCAGGCAATTTTGGCTGACAATCTGGTTGCCTCTGCCAGAAGGCTGGGCTCGGCCTTATGTGGACTTTCCAACAAGACAATAACCCAAAACAGACCTCAATATCCACACAGAAATGGTTCCGTGACAACAAAATCAATGTTCTGCCATGGCCATCTCAGTCGCCGGACCTCAATCCAATCGAAAACCTGTGGGCTGAGTGGAAGAGGGTAGTTGTTAAGCGCAAACCCAAGAATGTGAAGGATATTTCTAACTAACTAACTAACCATTTCTAACTCCCGGGTGGCGCTGTGGTCTAGGGCACTGCATCGCAGTGCTAGCTGCGCCACCAGAGTCTCTGGGTTCGCGCCCAGGCTGGGCTGGGTTCGCGCCCAGGCTCTGTCGCAGCCGGCCACAACCGGGAGGTCCGTGGGGCGACGCACAATTGGCATAGCGTCGTCCGGGTTAGGGAGGGTTTGGCCGGTAGGGATATCCTTGTCTCAGTATGTAAAATGTAATAAAATGTATGCACTCTACTGTAAGTCGCTCTGGAGCGTCTGCGAAATGACTAAAAATGTAAAAAAATGTAAAATATTGAAAGGATCTGCATAGAGGAATGGTCCAAAATCCCTCCAAATGTGTTCCTTAACCTTGTCAAACATCACAGGAAAAGACTCCATGCTGTTATCCTTGCCAGAGGTGGTTGCACTAAGTACTAAATGAGGAGTGCCAATAATTATGAAACCTTGAATTTGGTTAAATTTATTTTGTATTAAATAATTGTATGATTTTGGTGGGTTCCATTGAAACATTAACAAAGTACAGTATTTTTCACATGTTGGTATTTTGAGTTTATCTGTATAATTATATTGTTTATATTTTTTTAAGTATTGTTTGTGCATTGCCAGTCAGGGGTGCCAGTAATTTTGGAGCCCACTATATTTGATTGTTTGTTTTCAAGTCATATCTTACAGGTTTGCTCTGACCTCCGTTGTTTATGCTATTTGTGTTTATAGGCAGTATACGTCCTGTCCTGTTGCTCCTCCCCTTGGTTATCTTTGTCCTATTGGCTGCTGTGGGACTGTGGTGCTGCTACAGCCATAAACTACATAAAAACTTTCCTCTCAAGACCTCGGTCCCACCACCCAAGACAATGTGTGTAACTCAGTCTTTCTGTTGGATTTTTCATATTTTATTCAAGGCAAATATGCAACATAGACATTGCACAGTAAACAACAACTCAAATTGAACTTGAAGAATGAAAAGCACTGTGTTTGACTCCTTAGTTGTCCTGCCAGTTGTTCAGTCCCTGCTGAAGCCAAACATCTACAAGCCAACAGTCTTGCCAACGGTCACCTTGCCAACAGTCTTGCCAACGGTCACCTTGCCAACAGTCTTGCCAACAGCCATGCCAACCCTACCTTCCTACTGAAGAGACAGGGCTCAGACAGGCTGGTGAGGGGATCTGTTCATTCACCTGTTACACCACAGTACTTTGTATGTACAGTGCAGTACAGTCAATGCTAAAAAAAAGGGTACTCTTGACAGGTAAATAACAAAATAATACTTGTAAATGTTCTGACAGTAATGCTGTGAGTGATTATGTTTGCCCTCCACAGAGTCAGACCACACCTTGCCCCAGCCTCTCCACCAGGCACCCTGTCTTCTGTCCCACAGTTAAACCCCCTCCCATACCTGCTTACATAGCCCAGCAGAGACAGGCTCTATCCCAGCCCCAGCCCCAACCCTCTGTCCATCCCCAGCCTCAACCCTCTGTCCAGCCCAAGCACCAACCATCCCTCCAGCCCAAGCTCCAACCATCCCTCCAGCCCAAGCTCCAACCATCCCTCCAGCCCAAGCCCCAACCCTCTCTCCAGCCCCAGCCTCAACCCTCCCCCCAGCCCCAGCCCAAGCCTAAACCTCCTCCCATCCCCAGCCACCTAGCCCAGCAGAAAGGATCCCTCCAGCCCCTTCATCCAGCCATCCTGCCCCCCAGCCCCCAGTCCTCCCCCTCAACACCTCACACACACAGACCTGACCCCCCCAACAGACCCCCACCCCCCTGCCCGCTCTCCAAACCCCAAATATCATCAGATGTGTTACAGAGAGGAAAGTTCAATCTGGCGCCACCTGGTGGACAGAAGAAACCCAGCAGGTAAGCGCAGAACCTCAAGAACATCAACGTTTTTTGTTAGCATATGTCCCTAATGGAACCCCTTTTCCTTTATAGTGCACTAGTTGTGACTCTATTTTCTGTTCTAGATTCCAAAGCAACAGAAAATGTATGGTTAATTATCAACAGATCTGTTATTTTCACTTTATTTCATGACGTTCCACTTTCTTTTCTTGATCCCAAAACATGATCTCAGGGAGGAGATGAGGACCAACACTGGACCACTGAGCTCAGTGAGATTACTGGACATCTAACTGGGTATCTCTTCTCTCTCTGTGAGCTGGATGTTTTTCCACCTGTGTCCAAAGAAGACCATCAGCCATTATGAAGAACATGACACTGTGGGAAAGGAGAGAGGAGGGCCACAGCTGGACACACAGGGTCTCAGTCCAAAATGGCAACCTAAAAGTAGTGCACTATATAGGGAATATGGTTCCGTTTCAGATCTGTCCAGGGAAGCCTCCTCTGTTGGCCCCTCTCAATGTTTTTATTTCATTCCAACAACGAAGACAAAGGAGTTGTCTGAAACATCTCTGGCTACGAGGCTAGCTGCCAGGCTTGCCTTACCTCTTGAAACCAGGTGTCCTGTATACTTGTAATATTTAAGACTGGACTTTATCGACTGATTTAGTTCTTGTGAATGCTACCTTATACCATGGGTTAACAGTATCATGTATTGATATGCTGTTTCAGGTGTATTTTGCAAAGCTTCAGAGCAAAGAAACGGGTGTTTAAAATCAATGTACTGTATATGGTTTCTACAGGAGCATGAGTCTGAAGCGAACATCTTATATTACGACAATGCCACGCACAGAATCATGCTTAATGCTTCTAGTATGTGAATAAACGATAGGCTGGAATTATAAGGACACAGACATGCATGTTGTTATTACAACATGTGTATGCCTAAGACGAGGGATATCTCAAATGTTGCAGTAACTATTAGAAAATGATATATTGTTTTGGTATGACTTTGTGTTTTTTTAGTGTTTTGTATATTGTACTGTTCTTGTTGTGTTGGGTGCTAAATTCAGGTCTTCTGACTGAATGAATGTAGATTTGTACACCTTGAAGGTTAATTGTTCCTGTATAACCACATACAAGTATGTTATCTTTTGAAATGTGATGCATAGGACAGCAGAATCAACCCAGTTATAGTCAAGGCCCCTAAAATCTATGTATATAAAATAATCTGGTTTTCTTTGATTTATTGTTGAAATTCACCATCTACCATCGGACCTATGCAAACAGTGTGCCTTCAGTTTGATTTTAAATAAACTGTTTAAAAACAGGATTACGAGAAGAGAATTCTGATCTACAGTACACTATCTCTACATGTTGCCTTTTCCACTTGGTGAGAAACTACAGTAGTTAGAAATGGAATGAGAAGTGTCCTAGAATGACCTATAGATTACAGTAGTGTCCTAGAATGACCTATTGATTGCAGTAGTGTCCTAGAATGATCTATTGATTGCAGTAGTGTCCTAGAATGACCTATTGGTTGCAGTAGTGTCCTAGAATGATCTATAGATTGCAGTAGTGTCCTAGAATGACCTATAGATTGCAGTAGTGTCCTAGAATGACCTATAGATTGCAGTAGTGTCCTACAATGACCTATAGATTGCAGTAGTGTCCTAGAATGACCTATAGATTGCAGTAGTGTCCTAGAATGACCTATAGATTGCAGTAGTGTCCTAGAATGATCTATAGATGGCAGTCCTGTCGTACATAAACTGCCTTTAGTTTCATCAGATCACTTCTCTCTACTGGCATGAATTAGCATTACATTGAAAACATAATAAATATTGTTCTAGTGGTGGTAGTAGCTATAGGGCCTAGATTCAAGATCCACACTATAGCGCGACTGAAAATTAAAGGCAATGTTCCCACGTTTGCAGAGACTGCATTCACGTTAAACGCTGCATATGTTGACTCAATCGAAATTACCTTTAAATTGAAATCACGCTATAACGCAGGATCTTCCTTGCTACGGATTAAATCTAGCACAGGAGGTTGGTAGCATCTTAATTGGGGAGGATGAGTTCAGAAGACATATCATAACTACCAGCTGCTGTTGTTGTTGACTACTATAATATACCAGCCAGAATACTCATCTCCATCGATCAGAAACAGCTGACTCCTCTCATCTCCATCGATCAGAAGCAGCTGACTCCTCTCAACTCCATCGATCAGAAGCAGCTGACTCCTCTCAACTCCATCGATCAGAAGCAGCTGACTCCTCTCAACTCCATCGATCAGAAGCAGCTGACTCCTCTCAACTCCATTGATTGTCTTGTTGCTTTACGACCTCACTTACCAATTAGTCAATGTTACAGAAACTTCACTGTAAAAGCTATATACTTGAAGGGATTTATTTTGACCGCTGATTTATTTTGACAATGTGGCTTTTAAAGGCAAATGTTCCATCGTCTGCGGAGATCGCATTCACAGTAATCGCTGCAGATGTCGGCTCAATCAGAAATTGTCTTTAAAAGCTGCATTGTCGACAACCCGAGATCAGATTGAATCCCAGCATAACTCCGTGGTTTTGGATAAACAAAACAAATGTTTTCAGCAAATGTTTATTTTCTTTTAATGATTGATTTTTAGATCGATGGATAAAGCAGAGAGTTAAAAAGATACCCCCTGTAAGTTCACAACGAGGGCCTGAAAGGTTTCTGTCCTTTGGCTTTTCACTGAGATGAAAGGCAGATTTACTCCAATCAAAATACCCAAAGCATCAAGGCTAGACCCCCCCTTACCCCCACCACACACACACACACACACACACACACACACACACACACACACACACACACACACACACACACACACACACACACACACACACACATATACACACACACACACACACACACACACACATATACACACACTCACACACACACACACAAACACACACAGTATGTACTATGAGGTTGTGGATGTCTTCAGAGAGGGAGGTTTGAGGTGAAGGGGGGGTGATATGGGTGACGTGAGTGTAAGGTAGGGGTGCAGGGGGAGACGTTTGCTTGTCTTAATTACCCTCCTTCCTGCACTGTGAGCTAATTATCGTGAGCATGTTGTGAGCTGCACAGCGAACCCTGTGGCGCGTCATCCATTAGAGATGATTGGCTGTGGGATGAAACGCGCGCCGGTGACATCCCCGACTTCCCGCACACAGTGGGGGAGATAGAGAGGGAGGGGGAGGGGAGAAGGGGAAGGGTTGAGGGTCACAGTGATGAGCTCACCTGCTGACACCTCTACCAGCATGATCCCTGGTGGTTTAATGAGCTAATCAAGCCTGGGTTGGTTTCTCCTGTAAATGCAGATTTTCTCTCACTCTATCCATCCATCCTTTTCCCTCTGTCTGAAACTCTCTCTCTCTCACGTCTTTCTGTGTCAGTCCCTGCTTTCTCTGTGTTATAAAACCTCTCTCCATATCATGCACTGCTATTACAGGTGATAGGGAGAGGGGGATACCTAGTCAGTTGTCCAACTGAATGTATTCAACTGAAATGTGTCTTTGGCATTTAACCCAACCCCTCTGAATCAGAGAGGCATTTCAGATGACAATATGGGACTCCCAATCACGGCCGGTTGATACAGCCTGGAATCAAACCAGGGTGTCTGTAGTGACGCCTCAAGCACTGAGATGCAGTGTCTTAGACCGCTGCGCCACTCGGGAGCCCAGGTCATCATAAAGGACTATTGGAATTTTGCTATTTTAATTCAATGATGTTTGTCACTGTCTCTAATGTTATGCAAACAGGATCAACATCACACTTCAGTTGAGTGCTATAGTTCCCTCATAGGCTTCCATCACAGAGTACAGCTCCATGCAATACCTAGCCCAGGGGCCAGTGATATGGTATTAGACCTAGCCTAGCGATAGCCCAGGGGCCAGTGATATGGTATTGAACCTAGCCTAGCGATAGCCCAGGGGCCAGTGGTATGGTATTGGACCTAGCCTAGCGATAGCCCAGGGGCCAGTGATATGGTATTGAACCTAGCCTAGCGATAGCCCAGGGGCCAGTGATATGGTATTGAACCTAGCCTAGCGATAGCCCAGGGGCCAGTGATATGGTATTGGACCTAGCCTAGCGATAGCCCATGGGCCATTGGTATGGTATTGGACCTAGCCCAGCGATAGCCCAGGGGCCAGTGATATGGTATTGGACCTAGCCTAGCGATAGCCCAGGGGCCATTGATATGGTATTGAACCTAGCCTAGCGATAGCCCAGGGGCCAGTGGTATGGTATTGAACCTAGCTTTGAAATTTTCCAGGGGCCAGTGGTATGGTATTGGACCTAGCCTAGTGATATCCCAGGGGCCAGTGGTATGGTATTGGACCTAGCCTAGTGATAGCCCAGGGGCCAGTGGTATGGTATTGAACCTAGCCTAGCGATAGCCCAGGGGCCAGTGGTATGGTATTGAACCTAGCCTAGTGATAGCCCAGGGGCCAGTGGTACGGTATTGAACCTAGCCTAGCGATAGCCCAGGGGCCAGTGGTATGGTATTGGACCTAGCCTAGTGATAGCCCAGGGGCCAGTGGTACGGTATTGAACCTAGCCTAGTGATAGCCCAGGGGCTAGTGGAATGGAGGGTTAAGTGTGTTAGCCTAGTGTTAGCCCTAGGGCTAGTGGAAAGGAGGGTTAGATATGTTACGTGTTCCTGTGATTGAGGTTGGTGCCTCTGGATGAGAAAGGTCACCATCAATGATAAATGAGAGAGAAAGGTCTTCGGGAGAAAGGGAGCGGGGAGAAAGGAAGAGAGGGAGGGAATAAGAGAGAGAGGCTCCGGGAGGCTGGGAGTGAGACCAACTCCTCTCCCTCCACTTTCCCTCTCAACTCATCTCTTCCCTCTACTCCCCTGTCCCTCCTCTTCTCCTATTCCCTAATCATCTCCCTCCTGGGTAGCTAGGTACCCACTACATAGCTGGGTAGCTGGGTCCCCACTACATAGCTGGGTAGCTGGGTCCCCAATATAAGGCTGGGTAGCTGGGTCCCCACTACATAGCTGGGTAGCTGGGTCCCCACTAAATAGCTGGGTAGCTGGGTCCCCAATACATAGCTGGGTAGCTAGGTCCACACTACATAGCTGAGTAGCTAGGTCCCCACTACATAGCTGGGTAGCTGGGTCCACACTACATAGCTGAGTAGCTGGGTCCCAACTACATAGTTGAGGAGCTAGGTCCCCACTACATAGCTGGGTAGCTAGGTCCCCACTACATAGTTGAGGAGCTAGGTCCACACTACATAGTTGAGGAGCTAGGTCCCCACTACATAGCTGGGTAGCTAGGTCCACACTACATAGCTGGGTAGCTGGGTCCACACTACATAGCTGGGTAGCTAGGTCCCCACTACATAGCTGGGTAGCTAGGTCCACACTACATAGTTGAGGAGCTAGGTCCCCACTACATAGCTGGGTAGCTAGGTCCACACTACATAGCTGGGTAGCTGGGTCCACACTACATAGCTGGGTAGCTAGGTCCCCACTACATAGCTGGGTAGCTAGGTCCCCACTACATAGCTGGGTAGCTAGGTCCCCACTACATAGCTGGGTAGCTAGGTCCCCACTACATAGCTGGGTAGCTGGGTCCACACTACATAGCTGGGTAGCTAGGTCCCCACTACATAGCTGGGTAGCTGGGTCCCCACTACATAGCTGGGTAGCTAGGTCCCCACTACATAGTTGAGGAGCTAGGTCCCCACTACATAGCTGGGTAGCTAGGTCCACACTACATAGTTGAGTAGCTAGGTCCACACTACATAGCTGAGTAGCTGGGTCCCCACTACATAGCTGGGTAGCTAGGTCCACACTACATAGTTGAGGAGCTAGGTCCCCACTACATAGCTGGGTAGCTAGGTCCACACTACATAGCTGGGTAGCTGGGTCCCCACTACATAGCTGGGTAGCTAGGTCCACACTACATAGCTGGGTAGCTGGGTCCCCACTACATAGCTGGGTAGCTAGGCCCCACTACATAGCTGGGTAGCTAGGTCCACTCTAAATAGCTGGGTAGCTGGGTCCCCACTACATAGCTGGGTAGCTAGACCACACTACATAGCTGGGTCCGCACTACATAGCTGGGTAGCTAGGCCCCACTACATAGCTGGGTAGCTAGGTCCACATTACATAGCTGGGTAGCTAGGTCCACACTACATAGCAGGGTAGCTAAGTCACCACTACATAGCTGGGTAGCTAGGTCTCCACTACATAGCAGGGTAGCTAGGTCCACTCTACATAACAGGGTAGCTAGGTCTCCCCTACATAGCTGGGTAGCTAGGTCCCCACTACATAACAGGGTAGCTAGGTCCCCACTACATAACAGGGTAGCTAGGTCCCCCCTACATAACAGGGTAGCTAGGTCCCCACTACATAACAGGGTAGCTAGGTCCCCACTACATAACAGGGTAGCTAGGTCCCCACTACATAACAGGGTAGCTAGGTCTCCCCTACATAGCTGGGTAGCTAGGTCCCCACTACATAACAGGGTAGCTAGGTCCCCACTACATAACAGGGTAGCTAGGTCCCCCCTACATAACAGGGTAGCTAGGTCCCCACTACATAACAGGGTAGCTAGGTCCCCCCTACATAACAGGGTAGCTAGGTCCCCACTACATAACAGGGTAGCTAGGTCCCCACTACATAACAGGGTAGCTAGGTCCCCACTACATAACAGGGTAGCTAGGTCTCCCCTACATAGCTGGGTAGCTAGGTCCCCACTACATAACAGGGTAGCTAGGTCCCCACTACATAACAGGGTAGCTAGGTCCCCCCTACATAACAGGGTAGCTAGGTCCCCACTACATAACAGGGTAGCTAGGTCCCCCCTACATAACAGGGTAGATAGGTCCCCCCTACATAACAGGGTAGCTAGGTCTCCCCTACATAACAGGGTAGCTAGGTCCCCCCTACATAACAGGGTAGCTAGGTCTCCCCTACATAACAGGGTAGCTAGGTCCCCCCTACATAACAGGGTAGCTAGGTCCCCCCTACATAACAGGGTAGCTAGGTCTCCCCTACATAACAGGGTAGCTAGGTCCCCCCTACATAACAGGGTAGCTAGGTCTCCCCTACATAACAGGGTAGCTAGGTCTCCCCTACATAACAGGGTAGCTAGGTCTCCCCTACATAACAGGGTAGCTAGGTCCCCCCTACATAACAGGGTAGCTAGGTCCCCCCTACATAACAGGGTAGCTAGGTCCCCCCTACATAACAGGGTAGCTAGGTCTCCCCTACATAACAGGGTAGCTAGGTCCCCCCTACATAACAGGGTAGCTAGGTCTCCCCTACATAACAGGGTAGCTAGGTCCCCCCTACATAACAGGGTAGCTAGGTCTCCCCTACATAACAGGGTAGCTAGGTCCCCCCTACATAACAGGGTAGCTAGGTCTCCCCTACATAACAGGGTAGCTAGGTCCCCCCTACATAACAGGGTAGCTAGGTCTCCCCTACATAACAGGGTAGCTAGGTCTCCCCTACATAACAGGGTAGCTAGGTCTCCCCTACATAACAGGGTAGCTAGGTCCCCCCTACATAACAGGGTAGCTAGGTCCCCCCTACATAACAGGGTAGCTAGGTCCCCCCTACATAACAGGGTAGCTAGGTCTCCCCTACATAACAGGGTAGCTAGGTCCCCCCTACATAACAGGGTAGCTAGGTCTCCCCTACATAACAGGGTAGATAGGTCCCCACTACATAACAGGGTAGCTAGGTCCCCACTACATAACAGGGTAGCTAGGTCCCCACTACATAACAGGGTAGCTAGGTCCCCCCTACATAACAGGGTAGCTAGGTCCCCCCTACATAACAGGGTAGCTACGTCTCCCCTACATAGCTGGGTAGCTAGGTCCCCCCTACATAACAGGGTAGCTAGGTCCCCACTACATAACAGGGTAGCTAGGTCCCCCCTACATAACAGGGTAGCTAGGTCCCCACTACATAGTGAGTCCACACAAATCGGTGGTCATTAAGGACAGGATCATATCATCACATTAGCAGTACTCAGATATGTGAGTTCAAAGCCAAGCGTGACCTTTAGCAGTAATTAGCACCCTCACATACTACCCTTTCTTTTGTTGTGTGGTATTTTCACAAGTATGTGACGAATTTTCAAAACTCTTAGTACAAAACTCCTTACTGGTAACATTTTTTATGCAGCCATTCTTTTACCACACAACCAATGATCCAAAATATAAGTTTAACGTGAAATATAATGAATACATTGGTTTAATCACCAAAACACAATATAATGATATATTCTCAATTTAGGTAAATAAACAAGCAGTTATTCCAATAGCAAAATAATGCAAGACACATGTTAAAAAATTGCCCAATGAATATATGCTACACATGTAAATATATGTAAATTGCAGTACACTTGCACTACCCATTACAATTGTCTGAACATCAAATATACATAATTTCTATCTGTTTGTCGCAAAAAATAAATATATTGTTCAGATATCATTACAACAGAGGTGTACTCTAATCAAATGGAACAAATGACAGAAACATAACATTTATCAGGCACTAGCTTGCATCAAGCCTGTCTTGAGAATTTTCCCATAGGTTCTCATAAAAATCACAGTAAATGTCCTCATTGTTCATGCACCTGGGGAAAACCCTTTTGGCATGGTGAATCCAAGCCTGACATAGACTACCGTTCAAAAGTTTGGTGTGACTTAGAAATGTCCTTGTTTTTGAAAGAAAATTTAAAAAAATGTCCATTAAAATAACATCAAATTGATCAGAAATACAGTGTAGACATTGTTAATGTTGTAAATGACTATTGTAGCTGGAAACGGCTGATTTGTTATGGAATATCTACATAGAGAGGCGTACAGAGGCCCATTATCAGCAACCATCACTCCTGTGTTCCAATGGCACGTTGTGTTAGCTAATCCAGGTTTATAATTTTAAAAGGCTAATTGATCATTAGAAAACCCTTTTGCAATTACGTTAGCACATCTGTAAACTGTTGTACTGATTAAAGAAGTAATAAAACTGGCCTTCTTTAGGCTAGTTGAGTATCTGGAGCATCAGCATTTGTGGGTTCGATTACAGGCTCAAAATGGCCAGAAACAAAGACCTTTATTCTGAAACTCGTCAGTCTATTCTTGTTCTGAGAAATGAAGGCTATTCCATGTGAGAAATTGCCAAGAAACTGAAGATCTCGTACAACGCTGTGTACTACTCCCTTCACAGAACAGCGCAAACTGGCTCTATCCAGAATAGAAAGAGGAGTGGGAGGCCCCGGTGCGCAACTGAGCAAGAGGACAAGTACATTAGAGTGTCTAGTTTGAGAAACAGATGCCTCACAGGTCCTCAACTGGCAGCTTCATTAAATGGTACCCGCAAAACACCAGTCTCAATATCAACAGTGAAGAGGCGACTCCGAGATGCTGGCCTTCCAGGCTTTTCACTAGATGTTGGAACAGTGCTGTGGAGTCGCTTCCATTTAGCCACATGAGCATTAGTGAGGTCGGGCACTGATGTTGGGCAATTAGGCCTGGCTCGCAATCTGCGTTTCAATTCATTAAAAAAGGTGTTAGGTGGGGTTGAGGTCAGGGTTCTGTGCAGGCCAATCAAGTTCTTCCACACTGTTCTCAACAAACCATTTCTGTATGTACCTCGATTTGTGCACAGGGGCATTGTCATGCTGAAACAGGAAAGCGCCTTCCCCAAACTGTTTCCACAAAGTTGGAAGCACAGAATTGTCTAGAATATCATTGTATACTGTAGCTTTAAGACTTCCCTTCACTGGAACAAAGGGGCCTAGTAATTTGAAGGAGTGTCCACATACTTTTGTATATATAGTATATATAACATTTACAGTGAGTGAAACAGTGTATGATAGTTGATCATGAAGTAGTTCAGCTGTATTGAACTACTTTTCTAAGTAACTTTAGTTAAGTCAACTATATTTTCATAGGGGTAGATTTAGCGTGGCTTAACTTCTTTCATTTTGAAGTAATTGGTAACTTGGTCAACTATTATTTCGGCGCTTCCCCAAGATAGAGTTCAGTGTGTCAAATCGGAGGGCCTGTTGTCCGGACTTCTGGCAGTCTCTATTTGGGTGCCACAGGGTTCAATTCTCGGGCCAACTCGATTCTCTGATCCACCTCTACGCAGACGACAACATTCTGTATACACCTGGCCCTTCTTTGGACACTGTGCTAACAAACCTCCAAACGAGCTTCAATGCCATACAACACTCCTTCCGTGGCCTCCAACTGCTTTTAAATGCAAGTAAAACTAAGTGCATGCTCTTCAACCGATTGCTGCCCGCACCCTCCCAATCGACTAGCATCACTAATCTGGACGGTTCTGACTTAGAATATGTGGACAACTACAAATACCTCGGTGTCTGGTTAGACTGTAAACTCTCCTTCCAGACTCACATTAAGCTTCTCCAATCCAAAATTAAATCTAGAAATGGCTTCCTATTTCGCAACAAAGCCTCCTTCATTCATGCTGCCAAACATACCCTCGTAAAACTGACTATCCTACCGATCCTTGACTTCGGCGATGCCATTTACAAAGTAGCCTCCAACACTCTACTCAGCAAACTGGATGTAGTCTATCACAGTGCCAACCGTTTTGTCACCAAAGCCCCATATACTACCCACCACTGCGACCTGTATGCTCTCGTTGGCTGGCCCTCACTACATATTCGTCACCAAACCCACTGGCTCCAGGTCATCTATAAGTCTATGCTAGGTAAAGCCCCACCTTATCTCAGCTCACTGGTCACCATAGCAACACCCACCCATAGTACGCACTCCAGCGGGTATATTTCACTGGTCACCCCCTAAACCAACACTTCCTTTGGCCGCCTTTCCTTCCAGTTCTTTGCTGCCAATGACTGGAACGAATTACAAAAATCACTGAAGCTGGAGTCTTATATCTCCCTCTCTAACTTTAAGCATCAGCTGTCAGAGCAGCTGACAGCTGATCACTGTACCTGTACACAGTACCTGTACCTGTACCTGTACACAGCCAATCTGTAAATAGCACACCCAACTACCTCATCCCCATATTATTACTTACCCTCTTGCTCTTTTGCACATCATCATCTGCACATCTATCACTCCAGTGTTAATGCTAAATTGTAATTATTTCGCCACCATGGCCTATTTATTTCCTTTCCTCCCTACTCTTCCACATTTGCACACACTGTACATAGATTTTTTATATTGTGTTATTGACTGTACGTTTGTTTATGTGTAACTCTGTGTTGTTGTTTTTGTCGCACTGCGTTGCTTTATCTTGGCCAGGTCGCAGTTGTAAATGAGAACTTGTCCTCAACTGGCCAAATAACCTGCTTAACACAGGTTATAATGGCTGGCCCCTAAATGCCAACAGACAGGGGTCCATCCGGAGTGTGTGTGTGTGTGTGTGTGTGTGTGTGTGTGTGTGTGTGTGTGTGTGTGTGTGTGTGTGTGTGTGTGTGTGTGTCTGTGTGTGTGTGTGTGTGTGTGTGTGTGTGTGTGTGTGTGTGTGTGTGTGTGTGTGTGGTCATTAGTTCTGTAGCCAGCTGTGTTCTGTCCCAGGGTTGCTGACCCTCCCATCCACTCCATTTTCCCATGTCCATACCTCCATATCCTAGCAGCAACATCCACTGACCAGTGGTTATTGTTAAAGTCATTCTGAAGAGTACTGCCTGCACTGATGTCATGGTGTTTTTGATGGTCACACTCTTACATCCTTGGTCCAACTAATTTAATAGGACAAAACATGTAAATGTTACATAAATGAAGCACAGGATCAATATTATATATCACTTTAATGTAAACAACCTTTTTTACAAGCACATATCATTACAAAACCACTTCAAATGGGAGAATAAAACACTGATACCTGTAACAGTAACATCAAATGCTGTTCAATAGCGTATGTAAATGCACTTACTGGTTCCTAAAGTCTATTTCTTTTTCTTTGTTGTTGCTGCATCAAATCATTTCAGGCTTATGTAGAGTTTATTTTGTAACTCTTTGTGGTATTTACAAAGGACATTACTGTTGGTCATTACTTCAAGGATAAGTAGAATACCTCCTATATATATATATATATATATATATATATATATATACAGTGCATTCGGAAAGTATTCAGACCCCTAGACTTTTTCCACATTTTGTTACGTTACAGCCTTATTCTAAAATTGATTAAATAGTTTTTTCCTACACACAATACTTTCCTACACACTATCTACACACAATACTTCATAATGACAAAGCAAAAACAGGTTTTTAGAAATGTTTGCAAATGTATAAAAAAAACTGAAATATCACATTTACATAAGTATTCAGACCCTTTACTCAGTACTTTGTTGAAGCACCTTTGGCAGTGATTACAGCCTTGAGTCTTCTTGGGTATGACGCTACAAGCTTGGCACACTTGTATTTGGGGAGTTTCTCCCATTCTTCTCTGCAGATCCTCTCAAGCTCTGTCAGGTTGAATGGGGAGCGTCACTGCACAGCTATTTTCAGGTCTCTCAAGAGATCTTTGATCAGGTTCATGTCCGGGCTCTGGCTGGGCCATTCAAGGATATTCAGAGACTTGTCCTGAAGCCACTCCTGCATTGTCTTGGCTGTGTGCTTAGGGTCGTTGTCCTGTTGGAAGGTGAACCTTCGCCCCAGGCTCAGGTCTTGAGGTTCATCAAGGATCTCACGTGGTCCCGTGTGGCTCAGTTGGTAGAGCATGGCGCTTGCAACGCCAGGGTTGTGGGTTCAATTCCCACGGGGGGACCAGGGTTCAATTTCCACGGGGGGACCAGGATGAATATGTATGAACTTTCCAACTTGTAAGTCGCTCTGGATAAGAGCGTCTGCTAAATGACTTAAATGTAAATGTAATCTCTGTAATTTGCTGCATTCATCTTTCCCTCGATCCTGACTAGTCTCCCAGTACTTGCCACTGAAAAACATCTCCACAGCATGATGCTGGAGTACACCTGAAGACCTTCAATGCTGCAGACATTTTTTGGTAATCAAGATGTAACCAATCAAACATTTGCAAAAATGTCAAAAAACGTGTTTTTTCGCTTTGTCATTATGGGGTATTGTGTGTAGATTGATGAGGATTTTTATATATATATATACAGTACCAGTCAAAAGTTTGGATACACCTACTCATTCCAGGGTTTTTCTTTATTTTTACTATTTTCTACATTGTAGAATTATAGTGAAGACATCAAATCTATGAAATAACACATATGGAATCATGTAGTATTCAAAAAGGTGTTAAACAAATCCAAATATATCTTAGATTTGAGATTCTTCAAATAGCCACCCTTTGCCTTGATGAAAGCTTTGCACACTCTTGGCATTCTCTCAACCAGCTTCATGAGGTAGTCGGCTGGAATGCATTTCAATTAACAGGTGTGCCTTGTTATAAGTTAATTTGTGGAATTTCTTTCCTTCTTAATGCGTTTGAGCCAATCAGTTGTGTTGTGACATGGTAGGGGTGGTATACAGAAGATAGCCCTATTTGGTAAAAGACCAAGTCCATATTATGGCAAGAAGAGCTCAAATAAACAAAGAGAAACGACAGTACATCATTACTTTAAGACATGAAGATCAGTAAATCTGGAACATTTCAAGAACTTTGAAAGTTTCTTCAAGTGCAGTCGCAAAAACCATCAAGCACTATGATGAAACTAGCTCTCATGAGGACCGCCACAGGAAAGGAAGACCCAGAGTTACCTCTGCTGCAGAGGATAAGTTCATTAGAGTTAACTGCACCTCAGATCTCAGCCCAAATAAATGTTTCACAGAGTTCAAGTAACAGACACATCTCAACATCAACTGTTGAGAGACTGTGTGAATCAGGCCTTCGTGGTCGAATTGCTGCAAAGAAACCACTACTAAAGGACACCAATAAGAAGAAGAGACTTGCTTGGGCCAAGAAACACGAGCAATGGACATTTGACTGGGGGAAATTTGTCCTTTGGTCTGATGAGTCCAAATTTGCGATTTTTGGTTCCAACCGCCGTGTCTTTGTGAGACACAGAGTAGGTGAATGGATGATCTCAGCATGTGTGGTTCCCATCGTGAACTATGAAGGAGGAGGTGTGACAGTATGGGGATGCTTTGCTGGTGACACTGTTCAATCAATCAATCAAGTTTATTTTATATAGCCCTTCGTACATCAGCTAATATCTCGAAGTGCTGTACAGAAACCCAGCCTAAAACCCCAAACAGCAAGCAATGCAGGTGTAGAAGCACGGTGGCTAGGAAAAACTCCCTAGAAAGGCCAAAACCTAGGAAGAAACCTAGAGAGGAACCAGGCTATGAGGGGTGGCCAGTCCTCTTCTGGCTGTGCTGGGTGGAGATTATAACAGAACATGGCCAAGATGTTCAAAATGTTCATAAATGACAAGCATGGTCAAATAATAATCAGGAATAAATGTCAGTTGGCTTTTCATAGCCGATAATTAAGATTTATTTGATTTGTCTGTGATTTATTTAGGATTCAAGGCACACTTAACCAGCAGGCTACCACAGCATTCTGCAGCGATATGCGTTTAGTGGGACTATCATTCGTTTTTCAACAGGACAATTACCCAAAATACACCTCCAGGTTGTGTATTTGACCTGGCCTCCACAATCGCCCGACCTCAACCCAAATGAGATGGTTTGGGAGGAGTTGGACCGAATAGTGAAGGTAAAGCAGCCAACAAGTGGTCAGCATTTGTGTGAACTCTTTCAAGACTGTCGGAAAAGCATTCGCCATGAATCTGGTTGAGAGAATGCAAAGAGTGTGCAAAGCTGTCATCAAGGCAAAGGGTGGCTACTTTGAAGAATCTAAAATCTGTTTTGATTTGTTTAACACTTTTTGTGTTACTACATGATTCCATATATGTTATTTCGTAATTTTGATGTCTTCACTATTATTGTACAATGTAGAAAATAGTAAAAATAAAGAAAAACCCTTGAATGAGTAGGTGTGTCCACATTTTTAACTGGTACTGTATTTATATATATATATATATAAACACATCTACAGTGAAATATAACAAAGTATTATTTTTTACAATAGTCACTATGACAACAATAACCAATGTATCCCATCAAGCAATATCATAAACACAGTTGAATGAATACCAACCATTGTCTCCTGTGTTGACTCCTGTGTTGACTCCTGGGTTGACTCCTGGGTTGACTCCTGTGTTGACTCCTGGGTTGACTCCTGGGTTGACTCCTGGGTTGTCTCCTGTGTTGACCGATCTTCAGTCCAGTGAGGTATAATGAAATGTCAGTCCGTTACAGCTGCTGATATAGTCACTGTGTGTGTTGTTTGAAGGTTGTTTGAACGCTGTGGAGCTAGCTGAGAGGAAGAGAGAGGGGAGGCTTACTGGCTGGTCTCGATGCTAAATAGTGTATCAGGCATCGTTTAGGCAGTGGCATCGTCAGGCATCGTTTAGGCAGTGTCCAACAACTCTCAAACAACCTTTTACTTAAAAATCACTGGTGGTGGTGGGTAACACAATTTGATCACAAAAACCACACAAGATAGACAGATACACAAAGCTCAGGGGTGAACAAGGACAGATGTAGCTGAATACTGAGTTGCCTTTTAGAACCCGTCCTGTTTGTCAGTGTGTGTATCCTCTCCTTGCTTCCTTCCCTCACTTCCTCTCTTCACTTCCTCCCCTCGGCTGGTGCTCCCTCCTGGTGCTCCCAGGGTATGGGATCATTCTCCTCTGTCATCGAGCCTGTCTCTCTCTCATGCCAGAACTGCTCCACATCCAGCAGCACGATCCCATCCCGGGGGCTCTCTCCCTCCGCATCCACCTCCTCCACCCCTCCCTGCTCCGCCTGGGGCTGGGGATCAACTCTAGTCTCCTGGCTAGGGATGGGGCCTAGGCTTCCGTCTCCTCCCTGCAGCTGGCCTGAGGTCTCCGGTCGTGGGCAAGGGGACTGGGGGGCGGTGGGAGCGTGAGGCCCGGGTTTGGGGTTTGGGTTGGACGGGGTGTGTTTACGAAGAGTAAGGCGCCTCCACAGACCCCTGTACCCCTCGGTGAACTCCTCCGACAGAGAGAGGACGATGACGGGGTTCACCAGGGAGAGAGAGAAGGTGAGGAGCAGGGCGGAGATGGAGAAGAGGAGAGGGGGAGTGAAGACGACAAAGGGTTCTTCCTCTCTCGGTCCCTGTGCCTCTCGCTCCGCGGCGTGCCGCTCCCACACCCAGACCACCCACTGCGGCAGCCACAGCATCGCCATGGCTACCGTCAGACTGAACAACATCAGCGTGAGCTTCCTGGATCTGATCTGCGTTCGGAGGTTCTGGGTCTTACTACAGCGCCGCTGGCAGCGCCCATACGCCCACCAGAAATACAGCAGGGCAAAACTCAAAGGGGCGCAGAACACACCGAGGGGGTACGCCTTGACGTAGACCGACATGAAGTCCTGCGCCTCGGGGGGAACCACCTGCACACACACCAGCCCTCGGGTCTCTCTCTGCAGTGAGGAGAACAGCCAGGTAGGGATGGGAGCGGAGCAGGCAGACAGCCAGAGGAACCACATCACCAATAGGATGGAGCGTAGACTGATGCTGACCTGTTTAGTCGGGTTAGAGACGTAACGGTAACAAGCCTTAGCCATCACCGCTACTGTAAAACTCTTTGCAACCATGCAGCTCTGCAGGAACCAATCACAGGTCTTGCACACCGCCCAGCCAAGCGTCCAGGTGGGTTTGGAGAAGGCGGCGGCACGGAACGGGAGGGCGAACGCCAGGACAAGGCCGTCGGCAAACATCAGGTTGAGGATGAGAGCGTTGATGAGGGAGAGTTTCCCACGGTGGGCGTTGGAGATCAGGATACCCATAGATGTGAGAGTACCGGCCAGCCCCAGAACACAGATCACCCCCAGAATGACAGGCACAAGGACATGCAGCTCGCCTGGATCCAGGTGCTCGTAGGAACCACGCTCTATGAACGAAGGACCAAGTCGGTCCACAGTCGAGCTATTAGCAGTGGATACGTTCACCCCTGGCAGTTTATCCATCTCAGAAGAAACAGGCGGTGGAGAGAGAAGCGCTTAGAATTGTCTTTTTGTGTAGAGAACAGTATATTGAAAGCCGACTTAATACAAGAAGGCTACACTGATGTAAATGAAAACTGCTGGAAAAATTGACTCATAAAAAAAGACTGACTACTTGAAAAAAAGAGAAATTGCGAGAAAAAGATTTTATAAGATTAGACAACGAACAAGTGAATGGATGAATCTCGATCTAAAACTCAACTCCTGACTGTAGCCTAATCTGCTTATCAAAAATCGATTTGCTTCCAGACACTCCTGTCCTGTCTGTTTGTCTCCTCATGGGTTTATCCGCAGTTATAAAGGCTGCAGTTTGATTGACAGTTGCCATCCCCAGTTGACTAAACTGCGCGAAACTCGCCGGGCCAATTAGAACGCTGTACCTTTTCCAACTGTAGTCAACAGGCGCTGCGCTGCACGACGTAGGGACTTAGTCCCCAGTGCATCAAATTAAACACGACTTTCTAATTTGGAGAGACAGCAGGCGAGTTTGACGCTATGAATTAATCATCTCTGTTTTGCCTCGGACTAGAAGACCAAGGGCCAGTGTGAATAATATACCCAACAGGTAATATCCATGTATAGGCCTTTACTATGTCTAAGACTATAGTTTATATAATATTTCGTCAAAATGTGTGAACACGTTATTATTTCTTCAAAATGCCTTAAACTCCGAATCATCATTTCTCTTTTGGGAATAGCCTGAAAATAAAGATTTGTGTCCCCTAAATTAGTTTAATGTGCTTTCTTTGCAACAACAAAAATATAACTTAATCTAAATGTATGTTTATCATAATGATTATTATTTACATTATAAAATAGGAGAACGTCACACGAGGAAGACCAGACATTGTTATGCGTTGCATAAAATCTTGGCTTGTCTTTTGTCCAGATGAGGGCGCTCTTCATCTTTCAAACACCACGACCACTACTTCTATACTGAACAGGTCTATGAACAGTGAACACAAAAAAAGACAGAAAATGCTTAAACTTGCACAAACTTTTTTATTCAAAAGAATTCCAGTAAGCGTGAGGACTGCATGGTAAATGACTTGCATTTCATTACATTCTGAGCCATACAAACTGTTTGTTTCAAAACTGAATATGTTTAGAAGACATTACTTTGTAAAGGAATCGTAGAGTTCCTCACAAATGGCACCCCATTTCCTGTAATGTGCACTGCGTTTGACCATAGTCCTATGGGCCTTGGTCAAAAGTAGTGCACTATAAAGGGAATAGGGTGCCATTTGGGATGAACAGATAGCTAAAAGTCCCTGATATCATTGAGCCCTCATCACTGGGTGTTCGGCTTGAAGACATGATACCATCCTCTCTGGTTGGACACTGCAGCTAGAAGTAGTCTGTTGGCACAGATCTAGGATCAGCTTCCCCTTCCCCAATTCTAACCTTCCCTTAGAGGGAAAAACACACAACTGACCTAAGATCAGCATTTAGGGGCAACTTCATCCTACCCCTGGTTACAGAAGAGGCAGACACAGCCATGTCTGTATATTTATGGATATATCCGGAGTAGGGCCCAGAGGTGTTTCTCATGGTGTGGCCTGATTAGGGAAAACTCTAGGCCCTGGTTATGAGACACAGAAGCGGCTGTCTTTTACTGTGTTATAATATGACCATAGCTGCGGGAAGTAGTTTGGTGGTGGGGGTGCTGCGATGATTATTTTTTGTGTCTTGTCTTTTAGCTGGTCATATTAATACACTGCATGGTAAGACTACTGCGGAGTGGTCAAAACAGGGACATGCATAAACATCCCATAAATTATAAATGTGCAGTCGGTTGCTAAAATAAAGTTATAAAGTAAACACGATGAATTCAAGTACTTCTAACTGGGAACTTAGCTTTTCCCCCTATGTTAATATTTTTGGGTAAAAAACATTCACACTTCTATTGTTTTCACCATCCTCCCATCCTCCTCATCCTCCTCATCCTCCCCACCCTCCTCATCCTCCCAACCCTCCTCATTCTCCTCATCCTCCCCACCCTCCTCATCCTCCCAACCCTCCTCATCCTCCTCATCCTCCCCACCCTCCTCATCCTCCCAACCCTCCTCATTCTCCTCATCCTCTCCATCCTCCTCATCCTCCTCATCCTCCTCATCCTCCCCATCCTCTCCATCCTCCTCATCCTCCTCATCATATCCCCCTCAACATCCTCCCCATCCTCCCAACCCTCCCATCCTCCTCATCCTCATCCTCCCCACCCTCCTCATCCTCTCCATCCTCCTCATCCTCCCCATCCTCCCAACCCTCCTCATCCTCCTCATCCTCCCAACCCTCCTCATCCTCCCAACCCTCCTCATTCTCCTCATCCTCTCCATCCTCCTCATCCTCCTCATCCTCCTCATCCTCCTCATCCTCCCCATCCTCCCAACCCTCCTCATCCTCCCAACCCTTCTCATCCTCCTCATCCTCCCCATCCTCCTCATCCTCCCCATCCTCCTCATCCTCCCCATCCTCCCCACCCTCCCCCACCCCACATCAACCCTGCATAAGAAAAAATAAGGCACCACAGCTTCAAAAACAGAATCATTGACAAGAAAAATAAACTCACAGAAAAAACAACATAATTAAATAAAATAAAAACATCGATCTGGCCTCAAAGAGGTCTAATCACATCATTCACATTATTAAAGACAGTCTCATGCCAAAGACAGGCTGAAACATCCATACTGTTAGACTGTATTTGTCCCAATATCCACAGCATACTATCTAAGACATTGGTTTACGGTCAGTGTTATGCAAGTGAGGATACTGTGAGACAGACCCCCTCAGTGCTATAATGAAGGTTCAGTTAGTAGTGTAACAGTCATGTCCATGTCCAGTGGCATCCTGTCTAAACCTGTCTAAACCTCCAGATGGGACGGGAAAGATCTGGCCTGATGGCTGGAGAGGACAGGAGGAAAGAGGGTTGGAGATACTTTTTTAGCCTCCATAAATGTCTGTGTTCTCGAAAAAGTGTCCTCTCACATCTTGTAACCGAAACAAAATGGCACCTGGTCAGATAGCGTGTTCTGCTACGTCTCACTTCATCTCAGTTCATGTGTGACTCCAGTCAAGTCAAGTCCAGTCTTACTCTGGTTGCATCACAACGCTCCAGCGATCCTTCACGTGTCATCCAAATGAATAAATAAAACAGTTAACTGAAGGCCACGGAGAGGCTTGTACAGGCCAGAGCAGACGGCTAGCTTCATTCCACTCAGGACTACAAGAACCATCTGTCTTCATCTTTAACTTTATCCAGGCTGCACACTGCCACATTCGGAGCGGGAATTCTCAAGTGTGTTCTACAAATTCCTATTCCGGGAATTCCAGCATCCCCTCCAGCCATATCTGACTTACAGCAACAAGGCAGGCAAGAGGAGAGGAGGTGGAACGCTTAGTGAAGAGGTAAACAAACTTCCATCTCTCTTTCTCTCTCGTTTCCTCCATTCCTCTCCTCATGTCTCTCTATCTCCCCTCCATTCCTCTCCTCTTGTCTCTCTATCTCCCCTCCATTCCTCTCCTCATGTCTCTCTATCTCCCCTCCATTCCTCTCGTCTTGTCTCTCTATCTCCCCTCCATTCCTCTCCTCATGTCTCTCTATCTCCCCTCCATTCCTCTCCTCATGTCTCTCTATCTCCCCTCCATTCCTCTCCTCATGTCTCTCTATCTCCCCTCCATTCCTCTCCTCATGTCTCTCTATCTCCCCTCCATTCCTCTCCTCTTGTCTCTCTATCTCCCCTCCATTCCTCTCCTCATGTCTCTCTATCTCCCCTCCATTCCTCTCCTCGTCTCTCTATCTCCACTCCATCCTTTTCCTCTTCTGCCTAGGTGACCTTGTCCTGGAAGATGTAGAGGTTGTTACTGGCTGCCACAGCGATGATGTTTTCCTGTGGGTGCCAGGCGGAGTGGAGGATCTTCTTACTGAAGTCCAGACTGTCAACAGTCACCTCGTCTTTACGACGCTTCCCACCCACACACACCTAGAGAGGAAGAGAGGAGAGGAGAGGAGAGGAGGTGAGAAGAGGAGGTGAGGAGAGGTGAGGATGGTTGAGGAGAGGAGAGGAGGTGAGGAGAGGAGAGGTGAGATGTGAGGAGAGGTGAGGAGAGTTGTGAGGAGAGTTGAGGAGGTGAGGAGAGGTGAGGTGAGATGAGAGGAGGTGAGGAGAGGTGAAGAGAGTTGAGGAGAGGTGAGGAGAGGAGACGTGAAGAGAGGAGAGGAGGTGAGGAGAGGTGAGGTGAGATGAGAGGAGGTGAGGAGAGGTGAGGAGAGTTGAGGAGGTGAGG
>NC_052348.1:19510782-19530782 GCF_016432855.1 Salvelinus namaycush | reverse complement strand
CCTGTTCCCAGTACTCACACTTGCAGTGTGTGTCGCAGAGCGCCTGTTTCCTCATGTCACAGAGTCGTACTGACCCTCTACTGCTGCTGTAAGCCAAGGTGTTGCACTGCTGAGGATGGAACTCTGCTGCTGTAATCACCTCCGTCAGATCCTCCATGTTACACGGCTTAATGTCCACGATGTCTGGGGAGGGGCATGCTCAGGGACAAATAACAGTTTTGGAGAAAAACAGGATGTCAGATTCAGTTAAATGTTTTGGATTGTTTATAGAGAAAGAGGAACAGAATACAGGCTTTAGCACTTGTTCCTAGAGGTCAAAGGTCATTTGAAGCAGCAGTCGGTAACCTATAAATGTTGTAGACAGATAAACTATGACAGAGGGTATGTTAGTATGGGGTTAAAGGGTAAAGGTGAAAGGATACTGAAGCTCTGGTCGGTGATCTCCAGGTTCCACAAGTTGACCCTGAGGTCGTCGGTGGAGATGTAGGTCTGGAGGTCAGAGTTCACAGAGATGGAGTTGATGTGGTAGGTGTGGGCGTTACTGAACACACGCCGCGCTGTCGCCTCCACCATCAGATCTGTGTTCTGGAGAACAGGAACCTGGCAGGGAGGGAGGGAGGTTTAACACAGTACATATTTTCACATCACATGACTGACTCTTAAATATCATAAAACGTAATTGTCTCACAGAATCTAAGACGGAGAGAACATTCACAGATTGACACCTCTTTCTATTTCCGTACACCGTGAACGCCTGGTTCTATACAGCCATTAAGTCTCTGCTACACACAACCACATCTTTTCAAATGACTTCATGTACTGTATGTCTCCACTTGAATGTAGTGGTAGACTGCACAGCAGCAGGCCTAGTGAGCTGGTGTTAGGACTGAGAGGCCAGGGATGGCCTGAGTGTACCACTGAGCCCTGTAGAGGAACTAGCTGTAATCCATTATGGTATATGACATACAGTACAGGAGGACATAGGAGAAGCAGAGGAGATAGGAGAGAGAGACAGAGACAGAGGAGAGAGAAAGAGAGAGAGAGAGACAGAGACAGAGGAGAGAGAAAGAGAGAGAGAGAGAGACAGAGAGAGAGGAGAGAGAAAGAGAGAGACAGAGACAGAGGAGAGAGAAAGAGAGAGACAGAGGAGAGAGTATAGAGAAAGAGAGAGAGAGAGACAGAGGAGAGAGGAGAGAGACAGAGGAGAGAGGAGAGAGAAAGAGAGAGAGAGACAGAGACAGAGGAGAGATGAGAGAGAAAGAGAGAGAGAGACAGAGACAGAGGAGAGAGAAAGAGCGAGACAGAGGAGAGAGGAGAGAGAAAGAGAGAGAGAGAGAGAGAGAGAGAGAGAGAGAGAGAGAGAGAGAGAGAGAGAGAGAGAGAGAGACAGAGGAGAGAGGCCACTAATAGATACACTGAACCGGGACTCTCTGTGTGAGAATTAAAGACCATGGTTGCCTGGGTGATGGGGTTGCAAAGAAGGGAGAGCGAAAGAGAGAGATGATCCCATTCATCGCATTCATCTCAGTGCACATTTCGATCGCTCTCTCACTCTCTCCCTGTCTCCCTCTTTCCCTGTCTCCCTCTCTCCCTGTCTTTCTCCCTCTCTCTCTGTGGGTGTGTTTGTGTGTTTGATGGTGACAGGGACTCATCTGTCAGTGCTGATGGCACATATGAGAGCAGTCTGAGTGATTCTATATACCAGTGTTGAAAAACTGATTCTTCTCTCAGTGATAAAGACCGAATGCACCATGAGAAATAGACCTGGCAATGTGCAGTCATTTGGAATAGCCAAAATGCAATGAGTTTACAGGGGAGAGCAGTACTGTATATTGCCAGAAGACTGGAATATAACCATGTGCTTTATACAGTATATTCCTCATTCATAAAGTATTCATGTCAGTGATATCAAACAACATTTCCTATTTGGACCCCTGGGAAAAATGAGATATTTACATCTTATTATTCTGCTCTTGTGTGTGTGTGTGTGTGTGTGTGTGTGTGTGTGTGTGTGTGTGTGTGTGTGTGTGTGTGTGTGTGTGTGTGTGTGTGTGTGTGTGTGTGTGTGTGTGTGTGTGTGTGTGTGTGTGTGTGTGTGTTCTCCAACTAGCTCTCACAGTCTCATGGCAGAATTAGACGTTCATCGATGTTTCTCAAACATCAAATTTCAAAGTTGTTCCAAATGTCAAATTTCAAAGTGTTTAAGGTTAAGGTTAGGCATTAACACAGACTTCTTATGGTTAGGCATTAACTCTCATGGGTTAAGGTTTGGGATAGGCTTACAACTCAAATGTAAACAACTTTCTATTGCTGCGTTGAACTTAAGCCCATCCTCCATCTCCGTCCACAAACCCCAAGCAAAACCCAAACCTACTTAAAGGTAACAGCGCTCACTGTTGCCCCTAGTGGCCGGTCTCCACGTCATCTCCCGACGTCCTCAGACATGGATGGACGTCAAATACTGACTTGTATCACGGGTGACCTGGCAGGTGTTCTCACCCGTAGTGAGGTGATTGTAGATGGGTCTCTGATTCGTCCGTCTTCATCCTTCAGGTTGTATCCATCTGGTCGTCTGTCTCTCTCACTGATCTTCCAGAGCTTCACTGTCTTGTCTATACACACACACACACACACACACACACACACACACACACACACACACACACACACACACACACACACACACACACACACACACACACACACACACACACACACACACACACACACACACACACACACACGTGCACACCGAACACATAGGGAGAGACAGAAACAGAGAGAAAATGAGAGAGTGAAAGAGAGAGAGAATGAAGAGAGAGGAGAGAGAAAGAGAGAGAGAATGAAGAGAGAGAGAGAGAGAATAGAGAAAGAGAAAGAGAGAAAGAATAGAGGAGTGAGAGCGAGAGACAAAGAGAGAGAGAGAGAGAGAGAGAGTATTAAGCTCCATGCTACAGTGAGTGTGGGAGGTGTGAACTGCGTCTGGTTCAATCTGTCAGTGATGGACTGATGCCAGCCTGGATGGTGCTGCCGATGACAGTGGTCATATAGATGACATAGTGATGTTATAACTGCTGTCGTCAGGAGGATCAGATACAAATCTGCAGGTTAATCATTAAAACCATGTGACTATCGTCACCATTCATCATAACCTCATGTTTTTTCCAGCCAGACTCTACATACTGTATATTGTACATACACTGAGTACAAAACATTAGGAAAACCTGCCTTGTCCATGACATAGACTGACCAGGTGAATCCAGGTGAAAGCTATGATCCCTTACGGATGTCACTTGTTAAATCCACTTCAGTCAGTGTAGATGAAGGGGAGGAGCCAGGTTAAAGAAGGATGTTTTAACCTTGAGACAATTGAGACATGGATTGTGTGTGTGTGCAATTCAGATGGTGAATGGGCAAGACACAATATTGAAGTGCCTTTGAACGGGGTAGTATGTGCCAGGAGCACCGGTGTGAGTGTGTCAAGAACAGCAACCCTTCAGGGTTTTTCACTCTACAGTTTCTTGTGTGTATCAACAATGGTCCATCACACAAAGGACATCCAGACATCCTGACACAACTGTGGTAGCATTGGAGTCAACATGGGCGAGCATCCCTGTGGAACGCTTTCATCACCTTGTAGAGTCCATGCCCCGACGAATTGAGTCTGTTCTGAGGGTTAAAAGGGGGGGAGTGGGGGGAGGGTGCAACTCAATATCAGCAAGGTTTCTTAATGTTTTGTACACTCAGTGCCTCTAGCCTTTCAATATCCAAAGGCAATTTCTATACTATTAGATATGTATGTGTTCTGCTTGACTGAGCCCAAGCCACCAGCAGAAGCCTTGCTGATTGAGAGCTTCACGCATGGATGCAACAGCTGAACACACACACTCATGCACGGACGCACATGTATGAACACACACACACACAGCAGGGCCACACGACCAGATGGAGCTCCTCTGGCTATGGTTCCACTGCTTCTAACTCCTATACACACACACACACACACACACACACACACACACACACACACACACACACACACACACACACACACACACACACACACACACACACACACACACACACACACACACACACACACACACACTCACCGTTGGTGGAGAGGAGGAAGTAGGCAGCGTTCTGCTGCGGCAGCCATCTGATCTTGTTGATCTTCTCCTCTATCTCCAGACTCTTCAGGTAGTCAAACTCTGGATCATGACTCTGGAACGTACTGTACACATTATACTCCCCTCGCCTTTGGGGCTCGCTTTTAGTCTAGGGGGGGGGGGGGGGGTGAGTTGGAAGAGAGAGAGAGAGAGAGAGAGAGAGAGAGAAACATTCAGGGTGGTTGGAAGGTATGGTAAACAATATACTCCCCCTGCCACTGGAGCTGACTCTTAGTTTGGAAGGAGAGAGAAGGGCAGAAGAGAGACACAGGTTAGGCTGTAACTTTACAGTACTTTAGACATGTTATACTCTCTGGGGAGAGGTAGAAGGGAGAGAGAGGTGGGAGACAGAGATGAGGGGAGAGATAGAGCTACAGAGGTAGAGAGAGGGAGGACAGAAAGAGAGAGAGAGAGAGAGAGAGAGAGAGAGAGAGAGAGAGAGAGAGAGAGAGAGAGAGAGAGAGAGACAGACAGACAGACAGAAAGTGAGAAAGAGAGAGAGACAGAGACAGAGAGAGAGACAGAGACAGAGACAGAGAGAGAGACAGAGACAGAGACAGAGACAGAGACAGAGAGAGACAGAGAGAGAGACAGAGAGAGACAGAGAGAGAGACAGAGACAGAGACAGAGACAGAGACAGAGACAGAGAGACAGAGAGACAGAGAGACAGAGAGAGACAGAGACAGAGACAGAGAGACAGAGAGACAGAGAGAAACAGAGACAGAGACAGAGTTTCATACCTCCTGTTCTCTCTGGAAGACCACCACTCTTCCTCCTTTGTCCCCTGTGGCCAGCAGCTCCCCCGAAGGGTTAAACTCCACCGTGGAGATGATGTCAGCTAAAACCAAACAGAGACACAGGGATAATGTACCACAGGGATAATGTACCACAGGGACAAAGCAATACATGGATAATGTACCACAGGTATAATGTACCACAGGGATAATGTACCACAGGGACAAAGCAATACATGGATAATGTACCACATGGATAATGTACCACAGGGATAATGTAACACGGGGATAATGTAACACAGGGATACTGAAACATGGATAATGAAAAACAGGGATAATGTACCACAGGGACAAAGCAACACGTGGATAATGTACCACAGGGATAATGCAACCCATGGATAATATACCACATGGATAGTGTACCACAGGGATAATGAACCACAGGGATAATGTAACACGGGGATAATGTAACACATGGATACTGAAACATGGATAATGAAAAACAGGGATAATGTACCACAGGGACAAAGCAACACGTGGATAATGTACCACAGGGATAATGCAACCCATGGATAATATACCACATGGATAGTGTACCACATGGATAATGCAACACATGGATAATGGCCCACATGGATAATGCAACATAGCGATAATGTAACACATGGATAATGTACCACAGGGGTAATGTAGCACAGGGCTAATGCCCAACAGGGACAATGTATCACAAGGATAATGCAACACATGAATAATTGACCAGAGGGATAATGTACCACATGATAATATATCATAGGGATAATGCACCACGTGGATAATGTAAAAGGCAAATTGATCATTAGAAAACCCTTTTGCAATTACGTTAGCACAGCTGAAAACTGTTGTCCTGGTTAAAGAAGCAATACAACTGTCCTTCATTAGACTAGTTGAGTATCTGGAGCATCAGCATTTGTGGGTTTGATTACAAAGACCTTTCTTCTGAAACTTGTCAGTCTATTTTTGTTCTGAGAAATGAAGGACGCGAGAAATTGCCAAGAAACTGAAGATCTCGTACAACGCTGTGTACTACTCCCTTCACAGAACAGCGTAAGCTGGCTCTAATCAGAATAGAAACAGGAGTGGGAGGCCCCGGTGCACAACTGAGCAAGAAGACAAGTACATGAGAGTGTCTAGTTTGAGAAACAGATGCCTCACAAGTCCTCAACTGGCAGCTTCATTAAATAGTACCTGCAAAACACCAGTCTCAACGTCAACAGTGAAGAGGCGACTCCGGGGTGCTGGCCTTCTAGGCAAAGAAAAAGCCATACCTCAGACTGGCCAATAAAAAGAAAAGATTAAGTTGGGCAAAAGAACACAGACACTGGACAGAGGAACTCTGCCTAGATGGCCAGCATCCTGGAGTCGCCTCTTCACTGTTGACGTTGAGACTGGTGTTTTGCGGGTACTATTTAATGAAGCTACCAGTTGAGAACTTGTAAGGCGTCTGTTTCTCAAACTAGACACTTTAATGTACTTGTCCTCTTGCTCAGTTGCGCACCGGGGCCTCCCACTCCTCTTTCTATTCTGGATAGAGCCAGTTTGCGCTGTTCTGTGAAGGGAGTAGTACACAGCGTTGTACGAGATCTTCAGTTTCTTGGCAATTTCTCACATAGAATAGCCTTCATTTCTCAGAACAAGAATAGACTGACGAGTTTCAGAAGAAAAGTCTTTGTTTCTGGCCATGTTGAGCCTGTAATCGAACACACAAATCCTGATGCTCCAGATACTCAACTAGTCTAATGAAGGCCAGTTTTATTGCTTATTTAATCAGAACAACAGTTTTCAGCTGTGCGTTTTCTAATGATCAATTAGCCTTTTAAAATTATAAACTTGGATTAGCTAACACAATGTGCCATTGGAACACAGGAGTGATGGTTGCTGATAATGGGTCTCTGTACACCTATGTAGATATTCCATAAAAAAATCACCCGTTTCCAGCTACAATAGTCATTTACAACATTAACAATGTCTACACTGTATTTCTGATCAATTTGAAATTATTTTAATGGACAAACTTGTTTTTCTTTCAAAAACAAGGACATTTCTAAGTGACCGGTAGTGCAGTAGTGTATATTTTCACACAGAGATTACAGTAAACAGCACAGAGACACAGAGACACAGAGACACAGAGACACAACCAGTGAGAACATTTGATACATCTTAAGATATTTTTTCTTGTTGTGAAAACAAATGTTCACCCATTTTCTATTTTCCATAACTTAAATGAAAGCTGAAAGCTTCAGCTTGCCTTATAGCTTATAGCTCAACTTCTTTTATGGGCAGAATATCTAGGAAACAAAGGGTTGCCCTGGTGACCCAGATAAAAGGAGGAATATGGGTAAAAGATGTGGGTTAAACAAGTGCCTGAAACCGGTATGAAACTGATTGTGTTATTTCATCTAATTCATCCCAATCATCAGACTAAAATAGTCTGGCAATCAGCCAGGTAATTAACTTAACGATCCTCACACAATCAGTAACTCATCAGTTCAGTAGCAGATTTAAAGCACTCTATGATCACACTATCAATGCGATTAGTTTCCTCTGTGAATTAAGCAGCTCCTTTTCCCCCACAGGAGCCATAGTGGTGAAGTATTCCCTAAAGGACCTAGACGTTCTCAAGTTATTATTACATCCAACCAGACATCTTCCATCCACAGACACATTTTAAGGACACTGCTTTACGACAGATTTCAACTGATGCACACAGCCAATTTTATAGACACCAGTCCAGTGCATTTGTCTCCTCAGCCACTGAAAATAGCTCAAACCAATACATCTCTCACATCAAGCATCCAAAACAAGCTTTTGGGGTTTCTAGACTGTAACACAGACAGACAACTACCTGAGACACCTCCTACTCTCCTCCTGAAACACATGCTGGCTTCAGAAGAGACAACAGCTCTGCATCTAAACAACCTAGAGATGGATACGTCTCTCAACATCCAACTGGTTTGTTCCCAACAGCTCTAACGAAACAAATACAAAAACCCAGACAAAGAGGGAAGAGAGAGCTGTAGTTAGCTGTACATGTACGCACACACACACCAGAGGAGGCTGGTAGGAGGAGCTATAGGAGGGCGGGCTCATGTTAATAGCTGGATAGAAAGAAATGGACACTGGGACCGAGGCTTCCTACCATCCAGGACCACTATACTGTTTATTGTCTATCCTGTAGCCTAGTCATTTTATCCCTACCTATACAGTATCTACCTCAATTACCTCATACCCCCTGCACATAGACTCAGTACTGGTACTCCCTGTATATAGCCAAGTTATCAATGACTCAGTACTAGTACTCCCTGTATATAGCCAAGTTATCATCGACTCAGTACTGGTACTCCCTGTATATAGCCAAGTTATCATTGACTCAGTACTGGTACTCCCTGTATATAGCCAAGTTATCATTGACTCAGTACTGGTACTCCCTGTATATAGCCAAGTTATCATCGACTCAGTACTGGTACTCCCTGTATATAGCCAAGTTATCATTGACTCAGTACTGGTACTCCCTGTATATAGCCAAGTTATCATCGACTCAGTACTGGTACTCCCTGTATATAGCCAAGTTATCATTGCCTCAGTACTGGTACTCCCTGTATATAGCCAAGTTATCATTGACTCAGTACTGGTACTCCCTGTATATAGCCAAGTTATCATTGACTCAGTACTGGTACTCCCTGTATATAGCCAAGTTATCAATGACTCAGTACTAGTACTCCCTGTATATAGCCAAGTTATCATCGACTCAGTACTGGTACTTCCTGTATATAGCCAAGTTATCATTGACTCAGTACTGGTACTCCCTGTATATAGCCAAGTTATCATCGACTCAGTACTGGTACTCCCTGTATATAGCCAAGTTATCATTGACTCAGTACTGGTACTCCCTGTATATAGCCAAGTTATCATTGACTCAGTACTGGTACTCCCTGTATATAGCCAAGTTATCATTGACTCAGTACTGGTACTCCCTGTATATAGCCAAGTTATCATTGACTCAGTACTGGTACTCCCTGTATATAGCCAAGTTATCATCGACTCAGTACTGGTACTCCCTGTATATAGCCAAGTTATCATTGCCTCAGTACTGGTACTCCCTGTATATAGCCAAGTTATCATTGACTCAGTACTGGTACTCCCTGTATATAGCCAAGTTATCATTGACTCAGTACTGGTACTCCCTGTATATAGCCAAGTTATCGTTACTCATTGTGTATTTATTCCTTGTGTTATAATTTTTCTATTATTTTCTCCCTCTCTCCCCTTCACCATCTCTCCCCCTCTCCATCTCTCCCCTTTCCCATTCACCATCTCTCCCCCTCTCCCCTTCACCATCTCTCCCCCTCTCCATCTCTCCCCTTTCCCATTCACCATCTCTCCCCCTCTCCCATTCACCATCTCTCCCCCTCTCCATCTCTCCTCTCTCCCCTTCACCATCTCTCCCCCTCTCCATCTCTCCTCTCTCCCCTTCACCATCTCTCCCCCTCTCCATCTCTCCCCTTTCCCGTTCACCATCTCTCCCCCTCTCCCATTCACCATCTCTCCCCCTCTCCATCTCTCCTTTCTCCCCTTCACCATCTCTCCCCCTCTCCATCTCTCCCCTTTCCCGTTCACCATCTCTCCCCCTCTCCCATTCACCATCTCTCCCCCTCTCCATCTCTCCTCTCTCCCATTCACCATCTCTCCCCCTCTCCCATTCACCATCTCTCCTCTCTCCCCTTCACCATCTCTCCCCTCTTTCATAATCTCTCATTTGCCATCTCTCTCTCCCTTCCCTCCCTCCCTCTCTCATCATTAACATATTAAGCCAGTGAGGGGTAACAGTTATTGATGGAGTCTTTTAACGAGTTTACACTCCGACACGTCCTCCTTCAATCATCTCAGTGAATGAACAGAACCACTGAAGCAGAGACCATGTAGACACCAGACAGAATCTTGATGGAGCTCTTCTCAAAATGACCTGTCTCAATACAAATAACCTAAAACCGGAGCCTTCCAATCAGAGAATCACATGATATCATGGTGTACTGTCATTCCTTTGTGTTTCCTCTTGGTCTCTTTATAAAAGATGAGTCCAACATATGTGACTACGTCCGCAGGTTTATTGCAGACATTTTGGTCATTTCAGTAAAAAGTAGGACACTACTTTTACCCATGGCCCATAAGGCCAGACGTAGTGCACTATATAAGGAATTGGGTGCCGTTTGGGACTCAGACAATAAGTGAATAAGGTCTATAAATCCTGTAGGTCAGTCAGGTGTGACACAGCCAGGGTCAGAGGTCAGTGAGAGACATCAGACAGATGCACTCTGACGGCAAACATCAATCGCTGGCAATAACACAGAGACAGCAGTGGCCCGTCAGAAACAGAGGCACGCTAACCTAGCCCCTCAGACACAGAGACAGGACCACCAGTCAGGAAGGGCAGGGATATAATCCTGAGAACACACTAAAGTCTGGGGTCATCAGAGGAGAACGTTGGTAGTGGGGCGACCTAGTAAAATAATCTATATGTGACTAAACAAACAGAGACTAGGTGAAATTGACACGAACTCCAGCTAAAATAGTCTGCTAAAACAGCCTCATACACCAGCTAAAACATTTGTCGTGTGTCACATCCTGATCTGTTTCACCTGTCTTTGTGCTTGTCTCCACCCCCCTCCACTAATACACCAGGCTCACCGGTAGGAGCGAGTACTCTGGTGGGCCAAACAGATAACTTTTCCCCTTACTCACACCCCTTTTCATAACATTTTGCTGTGGGGGAACCAGTCAAAATCTCTCCGGGTACTCATCAACTCTGGGGCCGATGAGAGCTTTATGGATGCTACCCTGGCGTCCGAGCTGGGCATCTCCACTCAGCCACTCTCCATTCTCATGGAGGTTGGACGGGCGCTCTACAGGCCGGGTCACCCACAATACCACCGCAACCTACGTGTGTCAGGGAACCACAGCAAGACGATCCAATTCCTGCTCACTATGTCTCCTCAGGTTCCCGTGGCATTGGGATGCTCTTGGCTCCATTGACACAATCCCCTTATTGACTGGTCTGCTGGTGCCATCATGGGCTGGAGCCCATTCTGCCACGCTCATTGCCTGAAGTCAGTGCAGCCTGCCCAGGGATGTCTTCCTGGGGGCTCATAAGTTTCCCAGGACCTCCGGGAGGTGTTGAGTAAGGCCCAGGCCACTTCGCTTCTGCCGCAGCGACCCTATGACTGCGGGATTGACCTTCTCCTAGGCACCACGTCGCCCCGGGGACGACTGTACTCTCTGTCGGGTCCGGAGACCAAGGCTATGGAGACCTACATTGAGAACTCCCTTGCTGCAGGGTTCATCCGTCCTACTGCCTCCCCCACCTGTGCAGGGTTCTTCCTGGTGGAAAAGAAGGCCAAAACCCTGCACCCGTGCATCGACTATGACATCAGAGAAGTGCAAATTCCATCGCTCCACCATCCCCTTCCTGGGTTACATCATCACTGCAGGGACTGTACAGATGGATCCCGGGAAGGTGAGAGTGGTGGTGGATTGGCCCCAGCCTACATCCAGGGTGCAGGTGCAACGTTCCCGGGATTCACCGTTCCCTGGCTTCCCCCGTCTGCACTCACCTCTCCCAAGGTTCCGTTCACATGGTCCCCAGCTGCTGAACGGGCGTTCCGGGATCTCAAACACCGTTTCACCACAGCTCCCATCTTCTTTCATACTGACCCGTCCCGCCAGTTTGTGGTGGAGGCCGATGCTTTGGATGTCGGAGTGGTGGCTGTCCTGTCCCAGTGTTCTGCCCTGGACCTCAAGTTACATCCCTGTGTCTTCTTCTCCCATTGCCTCAACGCCACAGAGAGGAACTACAATGTGGTAAATCGTGAGCTTCTCACAGTGAAAATGTCATTGGAGGAGTGGAGGCACTGGCTGGAGGGGGAGGAATATCCATTAATTGCGTGGACCGACCACAAGAACCTGGAATATCTCCGCACCACCAAGCGTCTCAATTCAAGGCAAGCTAGCCCAAGTTGGCCCTGCTTTTCTCCTGGTTCAATTTCTCCCTCTCATACTGAACGGAATCCAAGACTGTCACGCCGCTATAGCCCCACGGCTACAACCCCAGAACCCGAGACCATCCTTTCCGCCTGGCGACGGCACTCAGCTGGGGAATAGGGAAGCATGTTCGTGAGGCGCAGCGTTCCCAGCCGGGGGCGAAGGATGGTCTCGGGTTCCGGGGTTGTAGCCGTGGGGCTATAGCGGCGTGACAGCGCATCCAGACCGGATGTTTGATCGTGACGCAGTTCGCTCCTCGGTCCTGGAGTGGGCCCACTCCTCTAGGCTTACCTGCCACCTGGGCTCCCGTCGGACCCTGGCCTTTGTGCGACAACGCTTTTGGTGGCCTACCATGGTTCTTGATGTCTCCGCGTTCGTCGCCGCATGCACGATTTGTGCAAGGAACAAGACTCTTCGGCAAGCTCTGGCTGGTCTCCATCAACATCTGCCTGTCCCTCACCGTCCCTGGTCTCACTCCCCCCGTCTGATGGCAACACCACCATTCTGACAGTAGTGGGCCGGTTTTCCAAACCTGCCCACTTCATTCCTCTCCCCAAACTACCCTCGGCCAAGGAGATGGCCCAGCTCATGGTGCAGCACGTCTTCCGGATACATGGACTCCCACTGGACATGGTCTCCGACCGGGGTCCTCAGTTCTCGTCCCAGTTCTGGAAGGCATTCTGCACACTCATTGGGTCATCGGCCAGCCTGTCCTCCGGGTTCCACCCCCAGTCTCATGGCTAGTCAGAGTGAGCCAACCGAGACCTGGAGACGACTCTACACTGCCTGGTCTCTGCCAACCCCACCACCTGGAGCCAGCAACTAGTGTGGGTCGAATACGCCCGCAACACCCTTCCTTGCTCTGCCAATGGGCTCTCGCCCTTTGAGTGTTCCCTAGGTTATCAACCCCCGCTCTTCCCTGAGCAAGAGGAAGAGGTCGGCATACCTTCGGCCCAGATGTTCGTCTTCTGTTGCCCCGTACCCTCTGTATACATCCCACTTTCATGTGTCTAGAATCAAACCCATGTCTCAAAGCCCTTTCTCTACTGTTGACCTGTTGTATTGCCTGCCCCCTGTTCTAGTAATAAACTTGTGTTACTTCAACACTGTCTGCATCTGGGTCTTCCCTGAAACGTGATAGTTGTGTAAGAAGCCAACATGGCGTGACTGTGGAGAGCCAGTTACGTAAGTGTGCTGTTATATTAGGTAGAGAGAGGGTAACTGGCAGCGGAGTGCCGTGCCAATGCCTTCTGTTAGACACATGGGAACACTGCACTACACTGCGCTGCCTGCGTCAATGGAGAATGCTAAAGTATTCTCTCTCTCTCTCAAACACAAACAATGTTATATTTGGGTCCAACAAGACCATTACCTTGGCCTGCTCTCTGGAAGGCTAGATGGCTTATGCTTGTACGCTACGTGAGGTTCACACACATACACTTTAACATTCTATCTAGACAGCATTATATCATCATGGATCTTAGTAATGGAGAGAAACAGATCATTAACCTGATTTCTATCAAATCTGTCCAGTGGGAGATATACAAGATTGTGTGTGTGTGTGTGTGTGTGTGTGTGTGTGTGTGTGTGTGTGTGTGTGTGTGTGTGTGTGTGTGTGTGTGTGTGTGTGTGTGTGTGTGTGTGTGTGTGTGTGTGTGTGTGTGTGTGTGTGTGTGTGTGTGTAATCAGACTCGAGGGACAGATGTTATTTCTCCCCTTTGACACTTTATTACCTGATAGATACCTAACAGAGAGAGAGCGAGAGTGAAAGAAAGACAGAGAGAGTGAGAGAGAGACAGAGAGGAGGGAGGGAGAGGGAGAGAGGGAGGAGAGGTGAGAGAGAGAGAAAGAGAGAGAGAGTGAGGAGAGAGAGAGTAAGAGAGAGAGAGAGAGAGTGAGGCGAGAGGGAGAGAGAGAGAGAGAGAGAGGAGAGTGTAATGTTTACCGTTCATTTTTTTGTTTATTTCATTTTAGTTTATTATCTACTTCACTTGCTTTGGTAATGTTAGCATATGTTTCCCATGCCAATAAAGCCCTTGCATTGAATTCAATTGAATTGAATTGAGAGACAGAGAGGAGAGAGGGAGAGAGAGAGAAAAAGAGAGAGCACAAACTACTAACAGAGAGGAGCTATACTGATGGAGTTACTGTTAGAAACATCCCAGCACTAAACCATTGTCTTTGTCTCTGCTGTTTTCATGTCTCACAGCTATTCATCTGGGCTGTCTTCTCAAAGGTTATACAGTCTAAGCTGAGAAGTGGGTCTCAGTGAGTTAAGCGACCTTATAGAAAAACATTCTGTGACATTTGTTCCTGGACAAACCACAGGAAAACAGAAATGTTTTATCAGAGCCAACAAACACATCCAATTGAGAAACACAAAAAGGTCAAATACGATTTAACCTCCAAGGCAGTACAGAGAACATATTAGATATGTACTCTCTCTTTCTCAAAGAAGCACTTTGTCATTCTCTTTAAGCTGTGGTTGCACAGTCAGCAAAAATAGAAATTCCATAGAGTTTATTTTAGAGACCATTGCCAGTGGATGAATGGCAATACTCTGTAATGTCCTACTGTACACGATGTGGGTGGAACTATCCGTGGTATTCTTTAATGAATCCCCATTCATATTTAATTTCACTGCAGACTCAATAAAACAGCTTATCAGGAAATGAAAAACCTAATCAGCAGCTGGGGAGAGAGGGCTGGGGCACACACACTATAAACACACACACACACTACACACACACACACACACACACACACACACACACACACACACACACACACACACACACACACACACACACAGCTTGCAACTAAACCCAACACACACTATACACACACACACACAGCTTGCAACTAAACCCAACACACACTATACACACTATACACACACACGCATGCATGCACTCACACACACACACACACACACACACACACACACACACACACACACACACACACACACACACACACACACACACACACACACACACACACACACACACACCACAGCTTGCAACTAAACCCAACACACACTATACACACACACAAACATGCATGCACTCACGCACACACACACACACACACACACACAGCTTGCCACTAAACCCAACACACACTATACACACACTACACACTACATGCAAACATGCATGTACTCACGCACATACATACACACACACAACAACCCTCTGTAATGCAATGTGTTCCCCACCCCTAACACCCATGCCCTCTCCTAAAATGTGAGGCATAACATTTTGAGAGTGCTTTTTCATGAATAATGGATGCAGCCCTTGGGCAGAGAGAGACTGAGGCAAGGGCTAAGTCTTTTTATGATGGGGTCCTAAAGTGTAGCCTGGGGGCATTTGCATCTCCTCCTCCTCTCTTCCACCTCCCCGTCATACCGACCCTCAGTGGGATTGTGTCTGGCCAGCTTCTCCAGTAGTGACACTGTATTAAAATTCAGCAGAGAGAGAGAGAGAGAGAGAGAGAGAGAGAGAGAGAGAGAGAGAGAGAGAGAGAGAGAGAGAGAGAGAGAGAGAGAGAGAGAGAGAAAGAGAGAAAGAGAGAGAGAGAGAGAGAGGGGGGGGCGATACATAGAGAGAGAGAGAGAGAGAGAGAGAGAGAGAGAGAGAGAGAGAGAGAGAGAGAGAGAGAGAGAGAGATGCCCAATGTATGACCATATTAGAGAGACATATTTCCCTCAGATTACACAGATCCACAAAGAATTTGAAAACAAATCCAATTTTGATAAACTCCCATATCTACTGGGAGAAATTCCACAGTGTGCCATCACAGCAGCAAGATTTGTGACCTGTTGCCACAAGAAAAGGGCAACCAGTGAAGAACAAACACCATTGTAAATACAACCCATATTTATGCTTATTTATTTTAACTTGTGTGCTTTAACCATTTGTACATTGTTACAACACTGTATATATATAATATAACATTTGTAATGTCTTTATTGTTTTGAAACTTCTGTATGTGTAATGTTTACTGTTAATTTGTATTGTTTATTTCACTTTTGTATAATATCTACCTCACTTGCTTTGGCAATGTTAACACATGTTTCCCATGCCAATAAAGCCCCTTGAATTGAATTGAATTGAATTGAGAGAGAATAAAATAGGCCGATACCCACTCATTTGACCTAGATCTTCTGCACTGATTATGTCAGACCTAGGCCCTGACAATAAATATCAGTAATACTAAAATAGTGGTGTTCCAAAAAAGGTAACTTCCACAAAAATGTAAACTATCTGAGAGACAAGGCAAGAAGGGCTTTCTATGCCATCAAAAGGAGCAGAAAATTCGACATACCAATTAGGATCTGGCTAAAAATACTTGAATCAGTTATAGAACCCAATTTCCCTTTATGGTTGTGAGGTCTGGGGTCCGCTCACCAACCAAGAATTGGGACAAACACCAAATTGAGACTCGGCATGCAGAATTCTCCCAAACTATCCTCAGTGTACAACGTAAAACACCAAATTATGCACGCGGAGCAGAATAAGGCCGATACCCGCTAATTATCAAAATTCAGAAAAGAGCCGTTAAATTCTACAACCACCTAAAAGGAAACGATTCCCAAACCTTCCATAACAAAGCCATCACCTACAGAGAGATGAACCTGGAGAGAGTCCCCTAAGCCAACTGGTCCTGGGGCTCTGTTCACAAACACAAACAGACCCCACAGAGACCCAGGAAAGCAACACAATTAGACCCAACCAAATCATGAGAAAACAAAAAGATAATTACTTGAGACATTGGAAAGAATTAACAAAAAAACAGAGCAAACTAGAATGCTGTTTGGCCTTAAACAGAGAGTACACAGTGGCAGAATATCTGACCACTGTGACTGACCCAAACTTAAGGAAAGCTTTGACTATGTACAGACTCAGTGAGCATAGCCTTGCTATTGAGAAAGGCCGCCGTAGGCAAACCTGGCTCTCAAGAGAAGACAGGCTATGTGCACACTGCCCACAAAATGAGGTGGAAACTGAGCTGCACTTCCTAACCTCCTGCTGAATGTATGACCATATTAGAGACACATATTTCCTTCAGATTACACAGATCCACAAAGAATTAAAAAACAAATACAATTTTGATAAACTCCCATATCTATTGTTTATTTCACTTTTGTTTATTATATATTTCACTTGCTTTGGCAATGTAAACATGTGTTTCCCATGCAAATAAATCCCCTTAAATTAAATTGAAATTGAGAGAGCGAGAGACAGAGAAAGAGATGACACATAGATTATGTCCTCCCAGTTTAGATTTTAAGGTCATTGTTCTGATGGCTAAATTTAAAGGGACAAAAATACATGTCAATCCTGTAGTTGAATCCTACAGCTCTCTGCATCCAGGTCTCAGGGAAATGGTCACATTGGTACCCCAGCTCCCTGCATCCAGGTCTCAGGGAAATGGTCACATTGGTACCCCAGCTCCCTGCATCCAGGTCTCAGGGAAATGGTCACATTGGTACCCCAGCTCCCTGCATCCAGGTCTCAGGGAAATGGTCACATTGGTACCCCAGCTCCCTGCATCCAGGTCTCAGGGAAATGGTCACATTGGTACCCCAGCTCCCTGCATCCAGGTCTCAGGGAAATGGTCACATTGGTACCCCAGCTCCCTGCATCCAGGTCTCAGGGAAATGGTCACATTGGTACCCCAGCTCTCTGCATCCTGGTCTCAGGGAAATGGTCACGTTGGTACCCCAGCTCCCTGTATCCTGGTCTCAGGGAAATGGTCACGTTGGTACCCCAGCTCTCTGCATCCTGGTCTCAGGGAAATGGTCACGTTGGTACCCCAGCTCCCTGCATCCAGGTCTCAGGGAAATGGTCACGTTGGTACCCCAGCTCTCTGCATCCTGGTCTCAGGGAAATGGTCACGTTGGTACCCCAGCTCCCTGCATCCAGGTCTCAGGGAAATGGTCACGTTGGTACCCCAGCTCCCTGCATCCAGGTCTCAGGGAAATGGTCACGTTGGTACCCCAGCTCTCTGCATCCAGGTCTCAGGGAAATGGTCACGTTGGTACCCCAGCTCTCTGCATCCAGGTCTCAGGGAAATGGTCACGTTGGTACCCCAGCTCCCTGCATCCAGGTCTCAGGGAAATGGTCACGTTGGTACCCCAGCTCCCTGCATCCAGGTCTCAGGGAAATGGTCACGTTGGTACCCCAGCTCCCTGCATCCTGGTCTCAGGGAAATGGTCACGTTGGTACCCCAGCTCTCTGCATCCAGGTCTCAGGGAAATGGTCACGTTGGTACCCCAGCTCTCTGCATCCAGGTCTCAGGGAAATGGTCACGTTGCTACCCAGCTCTCTGCATCCAGGTCTCAGGGAAATGGTCACGTTGCTACCCAGCTCTCTGCATCCAGGTCTCAGGGAAATGGTCACGTTGCTACCCCAGCTCTCTGCATCCTGGTCACAGGGAAATGGTCACATTGGTACCCCAGCTCTCTGCATCCAGGTCTCAGGGAAATGGTCACGTTGCTACCCCAGCTCTCTGCATCCTGGTCACAGGGAAATGGTCACGTTGCTACCCAGCTCTCTGCATCCAGGTCTCAGGGAAATGGTCACGTTGGTACCCCAGCTCTCTGTATCCTGGTCACAGGGAAATGGTCACGTTGCTACCCAAATGGCACCCTATATCAAGGCTATTCAACTGGTGGCCCGCGGGACAGATCCGGGCCATTTATTCATTTAGACTGGCCCTTTGATCAATTCTGAACATTAACAAAAGATCTGCAAAAAAGCTACGACTCTCAAGAACCCGTACCTGCCTTCTGTTTCCCTGTCTGATGAAAGCTACGACTCTCAGGAACCCGTACCTGCCTTCTGTTTCCCTGTCTGATGAAAGCTACGACTCTCAGGAACACGTACCTGCCTTCTGTTTCCCTGTCTGATGAAAGCTACGACTCTCAGGAACACGTACCTGCCTTCTGTTTCCCTGTCTGATGAAAGCTACGACTCTCAGGAACACGTACCTGCCTTCTGTTTCCCTGTCCGTTAGAAGGGAGTGACTAAGGGAAATGAATTCAAAGCATGCTTCCTTCAAACTGGAATTTGACATTATCTTTGTATTATTTATTATTATGCTTAGTTTTCAGATGATTTTAAAATGACCTTTAAGAAGCATTTAAAAGTTGTTTAAATCAAATTTTTAAAATGGTGAGGGAGAGTTGTGCATTTTCCTTTTCAATGATTATCGATTTTTTGGGTTGGCCTTCGACTCACGTTGGTTGAGCACCACCCACTTCTTTCCTAATTACTTTTAGTAAAATGTCAATTTAAGAAAAGTGCTTTATTGATGTGTGTGTGGGTGTTGCTTTTTATACAGTTCTTCTGACGAGGAATCGCATGTGGAGAATGTCCACCCCTCCCTGAAATTATTTGTTTTTAATACAACCGCTCCCAAGTGGCTCAGCAATCTAAGGCACTGCTTCGCAGGGTGAGAGACGTCACTTCAGACCCTGGTTCGATCCCGGGCTGTATCACAACCGGCCGTGATCGTGAGTCCCATAAGGCGGCGCACAATTGGCCCGGCGTCATCCAGGTTTGGCCGGGGTAGGCCGTCATTGCCGCCAACTGACTTGCCTAGTTAAATAAAGGTAAAAAAATACAAATCAATATAGTTGAATAGTCCATCCCTATATAGTGCACTACTTTTAACCAGGGCCCCATGGGAAATATAGGGAATAAGGTACCATTTGAGATGCAGTCATGTTTCTACTCCAACCTTGGGTTTGCAACAGAATCATTATAATGTCCTTCAAAATGTATTCTGCTGTGAATATGTTCTTCCATTCCTTGCATTTGAATTATTTCAAGTTTTTTGTGTGTCTGAGTGTGTGTGTGTGTGTGTGTGTGTGTGAGGGGGAGGTTGGGCATGTGTGTGTTGTGTGTGTGTGTGTGAGGGGGAGGTTGGGCATGTGTGTGTTGTGTGTGTGTGTGTGAGGGGGAGGTTGGGCATGTGTGTGTTGTGTGTGTGTGTGTGTGTGTGAGGGGGAGGTTGG
>NC_052348.1:19485782-19505782 GCF_016432855.1 Salvelinus namaycush | reverse complement strand
AGAAAGAGAGAGAGAGAAAGAGAGAGACAGAGGGAAGAAAGAGAGAGAGAGAGAGAAAGAGAGAAAGAAAGAGAGAGAGAGACAGAGAGAAAAAGAAAGAGAGATAGAGAGATAGAGAGAATGAGAGATATATAGAGAGAATGAGAGAGATATATAGAGAGAGATCGAGAGAGCTAGAGATGGAGAGAGAGAGAAAGAGAGAGAGAGAGAGAGAGAGAGAGAGAGAGAGAGAGAGAGAGAGAGAGAGAGAGAGAGAGAAAGAGAGAGAGAGAGAAAGAAAGAGACAGAGAGAGAAAGAAAGAGAGAGAGAGACAGAGAGAAAGAAAGAAAGAGAGAGATAGAGAGAATGAGAGAGATATATAGAGAGAGATGGAGAGAGCTAGAGATGGAGAGAGAGAGAGAGAGAGAGAGGATGATGAAGGATGAGTGCAGCAGCCAGTCTGATTAATTAGATTAAGTTGAGATGTCTTCACCACCTGGTCTTTCTGGATCTAATATCAATCCCCACGTGGTCTTTCTGGATCACCAGTGGGATTTCCCCACACACACACATTATCCTCTATATTCCCCCAATGAATGTGCATGTTTGTGTATGTGCATGTTTGTGTATGTGCATGTTTGTGTATGTGCACTTGTGTCCGTGCATTTGTATGCATGTGTGTGTGTGTCTGCATTGTGTACACATGTAATTGAAGTGCCCATTTGCAGCCAGGTCGCTCAAGATTCACTTCGAAATTGGACAACCGTCCATGTCCCGAGGATGTCGGGAGATGCTTCTAAAACTCGCCACTAGAGGCAACGGTGAGCACTAGTACTCCGCAAACTCCGGCCCCGATGTTTGCGTGTTCACTCCCAGTGCTAGACACTCATTTTAAAACATGTTTTAACCATATCCCAAACCTTAACCCTTAACTTAAACATGCACTATGCAGAAAAGTTACATATTGCAGCTTTAACCATTTGCAGGATGAGTAACACAGGGTGTCCAAAACACCACAAATGTTTAAGTTTGGAGCAGCTTTGAAATTTGACGTTTGGAGAAATGTGGATAGACAACAGAATCGGAAGGGAAATTGGTCAAACCATGAGATTGTGTTGCCATTTGCTTCAGTGCTCATGGGTATGTGGCTGTTTTTAAACAACTAATTGACCGACGTCTGTTCAATTATTTTAATTCCTTTTAGTTAGTTTGTTTTCTGTGAGCTCAATGCGCACATCGCACAATTTCTCTAGAGATAAATCCGATCCAGCCTGAACTGTGCGATGTAGTAGGTGCGTGCATGTTTGTGTGTGTGTGTCACGCCCTGACCTTAGAGATCCTTTTTATGTCTCTATTTTGGTTTGGTCAGGGTGTGAGTTGGGGTGGGCATTCTATGTCTTGCATTCTATGTTCATTTTTCTATGCTTTCTATTTCTGTGTGTTTGGCCGTGTGTGGTTCTCAATCAGAGGCAGCTGTCTATCGTTGTCTCTGATTGAGAACCATACTTAGGTAGCCTTTTCCCACCTGTGTGTTGTGGGTAGTTGTTTTCTGTTTTGTGTGAGTACCTGACAGAACTGTTGCGTTTTGTTCCACTTTTGTTTTTGTTTCAGTGTTCTGGTTATAATTAACATCATGAACACGTACCACGCTGCGCTTTGGTCGACTCCTTCTTCCTCAGACCAACATCGTGACAGTGTGCACTTGTGTTCATGCATTTGTATGTATGTGTGTGTGTCTGTATTGTGTCAATACACATGTAATCCAATTTTTAGGATCTGGCTAAAAATACTTGAATCAGTTATAGAACCCATTGCCGTTTATGGTTGTGAGGTCTGGGGTCCGCTCACCAACCAAGAATTCACAAAATGGGACAAACACCAAATTGAGACTCTGCATGCAGAATTCTGCAAAAATATCCTCCATGTACAACGTAAAACACCAAATAGTGCATGCAGAGCAGATTTAGGCCGATACCCGCTAATTATCAAAATCCAGAAAAGAGCCGTTAAATTCTACAACCACCTAAAAGGAAGCAATTCCCAAACCTTCCATAACAAAGCCATCACCTACAGAGAGATGAACCTGGAGAAGAGTCCCCTAAGCAAGCTGGTCCTGGGGCTCTGTTCACAAACACAAACACACCCCACAGAGCCCCAGGACAGCAACACAATTAGACCCAACCAAATCATGAGTCAACAAAAAGATAATTACTTGACACATTGGAAAGAATTAACAAAAGAACAGAGCAAACTAGAATGCTGTTTGGCCTTAAACAGAGAGTACACAGTGGCAGAATACCTGACCACTGTGACTGACCCAAACTTAAGGAAAGTTTTGACTATGTACAGACTTAGTGAGCATAGCCTTGCTATTGAGAAAGGCCGCCGTAGGCAGATCTGGCTCTCAAGAGAAGACAGGCTATGTGCACACTGCCCACAAAATGAGGTGGAAACTGAGCTGCACTTCCTAACCTCCTGTCAAATGTATGACCATATTAGAGACTCATATTTCCCTCAGATTACACAGACCCACAAAGAATTTGAAAACAAATCTAATTTTGATTTACTTCCATATCTATTGGGTGAAATACCACAGTGTGCCATCACTGCAGCAAGATTTGTGACCTGTTGCCACAAGAAAAGGGCAACCAGTGAAGAACACCATTGTAAATACAACCCATATTTATGCTTATTTATTTTCCCTTTTGTACTTTAACCATTTGTACATGGTTACAACACTGTATATAGACATAATATGACATTTGTAATGTCTTTATTATTTTGGAACTTCTGTGAGTGTAATGTTTGTCTACCTCACTTGCTTTGGCAATGTTAACATATGTTTCCCATGCCAATAAAGCCCCTTGAATTTAATTGAATTGTAGTAGGGAGTTGTAGTTTCCAAAAGGCCAATATTCTACATAGTTTAGTGCATAAAACGTGATAATTAACTACAATAACCACAATCCATTGCGCATCTACTTGTCCGGTCTGTTTTTCTTTTATGACTGCTACAGAAGACAGAAAAATGCGCGATCGTGAGGGAATATAGAGAGCAGCTGTTGCTTTGCGAAGTATCTCTACTTAAAGATACATGTGATTGATAGTTGGTATTCAGCAGTCATAAAAGTATGTCTTATTTACTTTGATGAACTACTAAAGTAGTGATTTTGTCAGACAGCATAAGCAGCAGCTCTATAGAGATGAGATGATGACTTGGAATGAAATAATAAAGTCATCAGATAAAACAAATGTAATATACACAACTGAAATATTTTATTAACCTGTCTGACTCTGGCGTTCCGCTAGCGGAACTCCTCCCACATTCCACTGAAAAGGCAGAGCGCGAAATTCAAAATATATTTTTTAGAAATATTTAACTTTCACACATTAACAAGTCCAATACAGCAAATGAAAGGTACACATCTTGTGAATCCAGCCAACATGTCCGATTTTTAAATGTTTTACAGTGAAAACAGCACGTATATTTATGTTAGCTCACCACCAAATACAAAAAAGGACAGACATTTTTCACAGCACAGGTAGCATGCACAAAGCCAACCTAACTAACCAAGAACCAACCAAACTAACCAACAAACAACTTCATCAGATCTTATAACATGTTATTCAATAAATCTATGTTTTGTTCGAAAAATGTGCATATTTCAGGTATAAATCATAGTTTACATTGCAGCTACAATCAGAAATTGCACCGAAAGCAGCCAGAATAATTACAGACACCAACGTCAAATACCTAAATACTCATCATAAAACATTTTTGAAAAATACATGGTGTACAGCAAATGAAAGACAGGCATCTTGTGATTCCAGCCAATATTTCCGATTTCTTAAGTGTTTTACAGCGAAAACACAATATAGCGTTATATTAGCTTACCACAATAGCCAGAAACACAAGCCATTCCCCAGTAGTAAAAGTTAGCGATCGTGACAAACCAGCAAAAGATATATAATTTTTGACTAACCTTGATAAGCTTCATCAGATGACAGTCCTATAACATCAGGTTATACATACACTTATGTTTTGTTCGAAAATGTGCATATTTAGAGCTGAAATCAGTGGTTATACATTGTGCTAACGTAGCATATTTTTCCCACAACGTCCGGATATTTTTCTGACACTTTTTCTGACACACATATTCTGACCAAATGACTATTCATAAACATAACTAAAAAATACATGTTGTATTGGAAATCATAGATACACTAGTTCTTAATGCAATCGCCGTGTTAGAATTCTAAAAATAACTTCATTACGATATGCAGTTTACGTTATGGCGAGAGAGTACCCAAAAGCTGGGCGCAAACGACTAGCACAACATGTTCGACAGATATATGAAATAGCATCATAAAATGGGTCCTACTTTTGCTGATCTTTCATCAGAATGTTGTACAAGGGGTCCTTTGTCGGGAACAATCGTTGTTTGGATTTAGAACGGCCTTTTTCCCTCTCGATTTAGCAAGCACACTTGCCAAGTGGCGCGAATCTCTCCATGTCAACAAACGGAAGAGAACGGAACACGGCAAAACTCCCGAAAAAATTTCAATAATCTGATTAAACTATATTGAAAAAACATACTTTACGATGATATTGTCACATGTATCAAATAAAATCAAAGCCGGAGATATTAGTCGTCCATAACGGCAGCTTATCAGAAGGCAAATCCAGGTCCCTCCTCGCGCTCTCCAGAAAACAGGAAACTGGTGACACGTCATGCCAAGAGCTATGATTCGAGTCCAGATCAAGTTACACACTCAATTTCTTCTCTCACTGCTTGTCGACATCTAGTGGAAGACGTATGAAGTGCATCTAAACTAATAAATAACAAGGACTTTAATAGGCAGCCCCTAGAAGAGTGCATCGATTTCAGATTTTCCACTTCCTGTCAGGAAGTTTGCTGCAAAAGGAGTTCTGTTTTACTCACAGATATAATTCAAACGGTTTTAGAAACTAGAGAGTGTTTTCTATCCAATAGTAATAATAATATGCATATTGTATGAGCAAGAATTGAGTACGAGTACGATTTTCCCCCAAAGTGAAAACAGCGCCCTCTGTCCTCAACAGGTTTTAAAGTAAAGTAATGTGAATAAATGATGGTTAGTAAGTGATAAGCAGTAATGTTCAATCACTACCGCCATGGGACTTTTATTAATAGTTTTATTCTGTGTTGTTACAGCACTCAACCCACATAATACTTAGTGCATTCAATGTTTTAAAAAAATATATTGAAATCGAAAACCGTGATTATTTAGTGAATAACTAATCGCTCAGGACTAGTATTTGTGGGAGAGAGATGCTCTTCAAACCAGAATCATCTCCTCTCCTCTGTCTCCTGCACATACTATGTTACACCCCACTAGCCCCCCAGCCTCCACCTGAATACATTACATTACACACACACACACACACACACACACACACACACACACACACACACACACACACACACACACACACACACACACACACACACACAACTATACTGAATACATTACAAGGCATTACCCATGCAGAGCTATAATGAAGCCAACTGGAGCATGGTGTTCTGTAAGGAAGAGTGGTTACATATTTACACTCTCCTGCTCTTCTAATGAAATCTCTGTTCAAAACCACCAATCTTCAGCTTAAGATCGATCTGAGTGGTCAGTGGAGCATCTCAATTGAAATAGGACATCTTTATCATTATTTAAACATGAGGACAGACAGTTGTGTTCAGTCATGGAGTGTTGCTAACAAAGACTTAAGTCTTCTGTGTGTCGGTTGACTAACAACAAGATTAGATTGAAATGAATTAGAACCACTGGGAGACAATGGAATTAGCAGAGTCAGTGGAGTGAAGACTGGTTGGTTGGACGATTATGGTTCCACTTGGGAAGTGGCAAGTGGGTAGAATGGAGGTGGCTTTGGTAGAGAGAGAGAGGAAGAGAATACATTAAAAGAGAGAATGGCAAAAGACAAATAGAGACTGAGAGAGAGAGAGGGGAGGAGAGAAGAGAGAGAGAGAGAAAAAGAGACAGAGACACAGAGAGAGAGACATAGAGAGAGAGAGAGACATGAAGCAGAGGCAGTGAACAGCAGAGGCAGAACATTTGATTGTATAATGAAAGCATGTGGAAGCCAGCAGCCAAAACCTCAGATGAATGCTACTGCTTTAATGACCCAGATCCTGCCTATCTTTTCTTCTCTACCCTCCCCTTTTCTCATACTCTTTCCTCACCCTGTTTCACCCAGCCTCTTTCCCTTTTCGCTTAGCCAGGTCTTGCTGTTTTCTGCTCCCCAGGCCTTCTACCCCCTTCATAGCCCTACCTTTCTACCTAGCCCTGTCTCTAAGCCTTTCTCCCCTCTATCTAGCCCTGTCTCTAAGCTTTCTCCCCTCTATCTAGCCCTGTCTCTAAGCCTTTCTCCCCTCTACCTAGCCCTGTCTCTAAGACTTTCTCCCCTCTCCCTAGCCCTGTCTCTAAGACTTTCTCCCCTCTATCTAGCCCTGTCTCTAAGCCTTTCTCCCCTCTACCTAGCCCTGTCTCTTAGCCTTTCTCCCCTCTCCCTAGCCCTGTCTCTAAGCCTTTCTCCCCTCTACCTAGCCCTGTCACTAAGCATTTCTCCCCTCTACCTAGCCCTGTCACTAAACCTTTCTCCCCTCTACCTAGCCCTGTCTCTTAGCCTTTCTCCCCTGTATCTAGCCCTGTCTCTCAGCCGTTCTCCCCTCTACCTAGCCCTGTCTCTAAGCCTTTCTCCCCTCTACCTAGCCCTGTCTCTTAGCCTTTCTCCCCTGTATCTAGCCCTGTCTCTCAGCCGTTCTCCCCTCTACCTAGCCCTGTCTCTAAGCCTTTCTCCCCTCTCCCTAGCCCTGTCACTAAGCCTTTCTCCCCTCTACCTAGCCCTGTCTCTAAGACTTTCTCCCTTCTCCCTAGCCCTGTCTCTAAGACTTTCTCCCCTCTATCTAGCCCTGTCTCTAAGCCTTTCTCCCCTCTCCCTAGCCCTGTCTCTTAGACTTTCTCCCTTCTCCCTAGCCCTGTCTCTCAGCCGTTCTCCCCTCTACCTAGCCCTGTCTCTAAGACTTTCTCCCTTCTCCCTAGCCCTGTCTCTAAGACTTTCTCCCCTCTTCCTAGCCCTGCCTTTCTACCTAGCCCTGTCACTGAGCCTTTCTCCCCTCTTCCTAGCCCTGCCTTTCTACCTAGCCCTGTCTCTAAGCCTTTCTCCCCTCTACCTAGCCCTGTCTCTAAGACTTTCTCCCTTCTCCCTAGCCCTGTCTCTAAGACTTTCTCCCTTCTCCCTAGCCCTGTCTCTAAGACTTTCTCCCCTCTTCCTAGCCCTGCCTTTCTACCTAGCCCTGTCACTGAGCCTTTCTCCCCTCTTCCTAGCCCTGCCTTTCTACCTAGCCCTGTCTCTAAGACTTTCTCCCCTCTATCTAGCCCTGTCTCTAAGACTTTCTCCCTTCTCCCTAGCCCTGTCTCTAAGACTTTCTCCCCTCTATCTAGCCCTGTCTCTTAGCCTTTCTCCCCTGTATCTAGCCCTGTCTCTAAGCCTTTCTCCCCTCTACCTAGCCCTGTCTCTAAGACTTTCTCCCCTCTCCCTAGCCCTGTCTCTAAGACTTTCTCCCTTCTCCCTAGTCCTGTCTCTAAGACTTTCTCCCCTCTCCCTAGCGCTGTCTCTAAGACCTTCTCCCTTCTCCCTAGCCCTGTCTCTTAGCCTTTCTCCCCTCTCCCTAGCCCTGTCTCTAAGACTTTCTCCCTTCTCCCTAGCCCTGTCTCTAAGACTTTCTCCCCTCTTCCTAGCCCTGCCTTTCTACCTAGCCCTGTCTCTAAGACTTTCTCCCTTCTCCCTAGCCCTGTCTCTAAGACTTTCTCCCTTCTCCCTAGCCCTGTCTCTCAGCCTTTCTCCCTTCTCCCTAGCCCTGTCTCTAAGACTTTCTCCCTTCTCCCTAGCCCTGTCTCTAAGACTTTCTCCCCTCTCCCTAGCCCTGTCTCTAAGACTTTCTCCCTTCTCCCTAGCCCTGTCTCTAAGACTTTCTCCCTTCTCCCTAGCCCTGTCTCTAAGACTTTCTCCCCTCTACCTAGCCCTGTCTCTAAGACTTTCTCCCTTCTCCCTAGCCCTGTCTCTAAGACTTTCTCCCTTCTCCCTAGCCCTGTCTCTAAGACTTTCTCCCTTCTCCCTAGCCCTGTCTCTAAGACTTTCTCCCTTCTCCCTAGCCCTGTCTCTAAGACTTTCTCCCCTCTACCTAGCCCTGTCTCTAAGCCTTTCTCCCCTCTACCTAGCCCTGTCTCTAAGACTTTCTCCCCTCTCCCTAGCCCTGTCTCTAAGACTTTCTCCCTTCTCCCTAGCCCTGTCTCTAAGACTTTCTCCCTTCTCCCTAGCCCTGTCTCTAAGTCTTTCTCCCCTCTCCCTAGCCCTGTCTCTCAGCCTTTCTCCAATCTCTCTAGCCTTGTCTTTAAACCTTTCTCCCCTCTCCCTAGCCCTGTCTTTAAACCATTCTCCCCAGTCAGTGGCCCTCAAGCAGAGATGCTTGAGGGCCATGTGTCCTCCTTTACACGAACAGAGCAGGTAGAATTAGGCCCTATAGCAACCCAACTCACACGACAGGTCTGCATACCAAACAACACACAGTCTACACACAGACACAGACACACACAGTCACACAGTGTCACACAAGCATCTGGTATTCCTGAAGAGAACAGCTTAAGAGAACAACTTAAGAGAACAGCTGCATATTGTCAGTATTAATTTAAAGGAAAACATACTGTTGATAGTTGGGTCAAAAGATACATAGATTCATCAGTACATAACCATCATCCTCTTGGTTGATCATGTCATTGTCTATTTGCTCTCACTGTTAAGATCCTGCTTTAAATTGTTACAAAACATAGAAAGATAAGACGCCTTTAAGATCCTTAGATGCTCTTCAAAACCCCACAACAGTCCTCCATATAACCCCAACAGCCACCAGCCCATCCTGGGTGGTAATAGGCTTTACCAGTCAGCCATCTGCCAGGGGGCTCAGTGCCAGGCCAAGCCCAGGGAGGGCTGGGTAGACCTGCTCCGTCTGCCCCCTTTACTGTCTTCCGAGATAAGTACAGTGCCTTCGGAATGTATTCGGACCCCTTGACTTTTTCCACATTTTGTTAGGTTACAGCCTTCTTCTAAAATGTATTAAATAGTTTTTCCCCCATCATCAATCTACACACAATACAACATAATGACAAATGAAAAACAAGTTTTCTGAAATTTTTGCTAATTTATAAAAAATACGGGAAATAACACTTTTACATAAGTATTCAGACCCTTTACTCAATACTTTGTTGAAGCACCTTTGGCAGCAATAACAGCCTAGAGTCTTCTTGGGTATGATGCTACAAGCTTGGCACACCTGTATTTGGGGAGTTTCTCCCATTCTTCTCTGCAGATCCTCTCAAACTCTGTCAGGTTGGATGGGGAGCCTTGCTGCACAGCTATTTTCAGGTCTCTCCAGAGATGTTAGATCGGGTTTAAGTCCGGGCTCTGGCTGGGCCACTCAACGACATTCAGAAACTTGTCCCGAAGCCACTCCTGCATTGTCTTGGCTGTGTGCTTAGGGTCATTGTCCTGTTGGAAGGTGAACCTTTGCCCCAGTCTGAGGTCCTGAGCGCTCTGGAGCAGGTTTTCATCAAGGACCTCTCTGTACTTTGCTCAGTACATCTTTGCCTCAAACCTGACTAGTCTCCCAGTCCCTGCCGCTGAAAAACATCCCCACAGCATGATGGATGGTGCCAGGTTTCCTCCAGACGTGACGCTTGGCATTCAGGGCAAAAGGTTAAATCTTGGTTTCATCAGACCAGAGAATCTTGTTTCTATTGGTCTTAGAGTCTTTAGGTGCCTTTTGGTAAACTCCAAGCAGGCTGTCATGTGCCTTTTCCTGAGGAGTGGCTTCCGTCTGGCCACTCTACCTTAAAGGCCTGATTGGTAGAGTGCTGCAGAGATGGCTGTTCTTCTGAAAGGTCTCCACAGAGGTCTCCCATCTCCACAGAGGAACTCTAGAGCTCTGTCAGAGTGACCATCGGGTTCTTGGTCACCTCCCTGACCAAGGACCTTCTCCCCCGATTGCTCAGTTTGGCCGGGCGGCCAGCTCTATGAAAAGTGTTGGTGGTTCCAAACGTCTTCCATTTAAGAATGATGGAGGCCACTTTGTTCTTGGGGACCTTCAATGCTGCAGAAATGTTTTGGTATCCTTCCCCAGATCTGTGCCTTGGCACAATCCTGTCTCGGAGCGCTACGGACAATTCCTTCGACCTCATGGCTTGGTTTTTCCTCTCACATGCACTGTCAACTGTGGGATCTTATATAGACAGGTGTGTGCCTTTCCAAATCATGTCCAATCAATTTAATTTACCACAGGTGGACTCCAATGTAGTTGTTGAAACATCTCAAGGATGATCAGTGGCAACAGGATGCACCTGAGCTCAATTTCGAGTCTCATAGCAAATGGTCTGAATAAGGCTGTAACGTAACAAAATGTGGAAAAAGTCAAGGGGTCTGAATACTTTCCGAAGGCACTGTATATTACTCACAATAATGTGGGGTTGACCTCTAAAAGGATAAGCCCTTGGAGGGAGAGGAGGGGGGTCATACCATGGATCATTTAGCTATTGATTTTGTATTTTAGGACCCCTTTACGTATAAAAAAAATATATATACAAAAATTATTTGATAAATTATTGAATTCAGGGCCTCCCGGGTGGTGCAGTGGTCTAAGTCACTGCATCGCAGTGCTAGCTGTGCCACCAGAGACTCTGGGTTCGAGCCCAGCCTCTGTCGCAGCCGGCCGCGACCGGGAGGTCCATGGGGCAACGCACAATTGGCCCAGCGTCGTCCGGGTTAGGGAGGTTTTGGCCGGTAGGGATATCCTTGTTTCATCGCGCACTAGCGACTCCTGTGGCGGGCCAGCCGCAGTGTGCGCTGACCAGGTCGCCAGGTGTACGGTGTTTCCTCCGACACATTGGTGCGGCTGGCTTCCGGGTTGGATGCGCGCTGTGTTAAGAAGCAATGCGACTTGGTTGGGTTGTGTTTCGGAGGACGCAAGGCTCTCGACCTTCGTCTCTCCCGAGCCCGTACAAGAGTTGTAGCGATGAGACAAGACAGTAACTACTAACAATTGGATACCACAAAATTGGGGAGAAAAAGGGGTTACATTTTTTTTTTTTTTTATAAAATTAAAAAATACAAAATAAATTATTGAATTCGGCCTTTATTACCATAGCCCATAGAAACCCGTTGAATAACACCTTCATTAACAGTCAAAAAATGTATTATAAGAATGAGTTATAAGGAATAATGTTTTGACTTGTCTGTCCTATACAGTATCTAGGCGATATAAGAAAGCTCAGGAAATATATATATATTTTTTTTACATAGTTAACCCGTTTTTTTGCGGTACCTCCATACTTCCATACATGCATTTAAACTGGTACTGGTTACCTTCAGACGAGTCCCATGACACTGTGGGTGTCATGGAGCAAAACGGAGACACCATCATGTTCGTGAGAATCACATTAGTTTGTAGCCCAAACGGTTCGGATGCTACAAACTGAAGTTGGCACATCGACGGTACCGACTTCAGACGTTCGGACGCTACAGACGTTTTCGTGAGACGACCAATTTTTGAGATGTCTCACGGTCTGACAAACATAGCTTTAGCTTTGCCACCATCCACCGCAGAAGTAGTAGGGCGACAGGCGGATGCGGTGGATTGAGCCCATGTAAAAAACACATATCTCTTAAACTGACGGATTTTGATGGGGAATTTTTTATTATGTTACTTAGATTGACGCACATGCTCTGTGTGTGTGTGTGTGTGTGTGTGTGTGTGTGTGTGTGTGTGTGTGTGTGTGTGTGTGTGTGTGTGTGTGTGTGTGTCTTCATGCAGTTGTTTAGAAAATACTATGTAGAAAACCAGCAGACAATGGGTGTTTCACATTGTTATATCTAGCTTAGCTGTCAAAGAACACACATCCACACAGTTTCACATTGCACATCACTCTCTAGTTTAATGACAAGTGCCACTCATTCTGACAACACATTCATCCGTCAAGCAGCACACTGTCATAAACCATAACAACGTACAGTACGACGAATAGCACGTCGTACCTTACATAACACACAGTAGAAATGAATGTGAAGTCAAATGGTGTAAAATGTGTCTGTTGCTCTGATGGATGACAGATGGAGACGCATGGTACTGAACAAATGTAGAGGGGGAAGGTCGTGGGAAGAAGGGATGAGGGAAGAGAGAGGGAAGTGAGAAGGAGAGAGACATTGAGAGAGAGAAGGGAAAGCAGAGAGGAGGAAAGGAGAGAGTTAAAGAGGATGGAGAAAGAGAGAGGATAAGGGAGAGAGAAGGGAGGAAGGGAGGGGGAGGAAGCGATGAGGAATGAGCGAGGGACAGCAGACAGAAAATGGGAGATAAAACAATGGATGTGTAGTTGTAGTTGAGTGTATTAAATCAAGCCTGAAGGGCGTTGACCCCTAACAGCAGGGTTTACTTTTCATGTCCTTCCAATTACAGGATGAGTCTAATGCTCTCTCTCTCTCGCTCTCTTTCTCTAATGCTCCATCTCTTTCTCTCTTCCTCTCTCTCTAATATTCCCCCTCTCTCTCTCTCTCTCTCGCTCTCTCTAATGTTCCCCCTCTCTCTCTCTCTCTAATACCCCCCCCCTCTCTCTCTCTCTCTCTGTCTCTCTTCCTCTCTCTCTAATATCCCCCCCATCTCTCTCTCTCTCTCTCTCTCTCTCTCTCTCTCTCTCTCTCTCTCTCTCTCTCTCGCTAATGTTCCCTCTATCTCTATCTTCCTCTCTCTCTAATGCTCCCTCTATTTCTCTCTCTTTTCCTCTCTCTAATGCTCCCTCCATCTCTCTGAGACTCTACATGACCACCTCACCCCTAACACCCACTCTCCCTCTCCCTCCCCTAACACCCCCTCTCCCTCCCCTAACACCCCTCTCCCTCCCCCAATCCCCCTCTCCCTCCCCTAACACCCTCCCCTCCTCCCGTAACACCCCCTCTCCCAACATCCCCTCTCCTCCTCCCCTAACGCCCCCTCCCCCCCTCCCTCCCCTAATACCCCCTCTCCTCCTCCCCTAACTCCCCTTCCCCCTCTCCTCCTCCCCTAACACCCCCTCTCCCTCCCACAATCCCCCTCTCCCTCCCCTAACACCCCCTCCCCCTTTCCCTCCCCTAACACTCCCTCTTCCTCCCTTCCTCTCTCTCCCCTGATCATTAATTAATTAAAAATGCTTCATGTTCTATGATTAATGGAAACTTTCCTAGGAAAACTGGTCAATGTAAATTATTCCCTACAGAAATACCAGTACATTCGCCTATCTGACCTCAAGGGCACATGTGTATGCTATGCACACACTTGCATGCATAAACACGCCCGCACACACACACACATATACAAAACCACCTCAGTGACACATTTATTCAATTTTAATGTATTCATTGCTGTATGAGTACAGCTATACTGCAACTTGCTCCATATGTAACCTCTCTTGTTGCTAGGTAACTGCCAGTGAAGCGGCAACCATTGCTATGCAGCACAACAACAGCTGTCTGTGTAATTGGACCATTAAGATTTAAAGGTCTTCATCATTCCGCTCCTCTCTGTCTTAATACAGTTCAGGATCCACAACATGCTGTAACAGAAGGGTTAATGGACTGAACAGGAGAGGCTGATACTTCTTGTTTATTTCCCATTAGGATAATGAAGAGCATAAAGATGAGTGTGTATGTCCCAAAAGGCACCCTATTCCCTACAGAGTGCACTACTTTTGACCAGAGCCCTTCCCAAAAGTAGTGCACTAAATAGGGTACCATTTGGCACAAAGCCATTGACTTATACAGTAAATGGCAGGAAGGAAGCAGGATAGAACCCCCCAGGTGATTTGCATAATGCTAGCATACAAATATAGTCATGTAAAATGTTATTACTATAATAAAGTTAATTTAATGTTACTAAAATGTTGCTGCAAGCAAGGGCTCGTGGGATGGGCATCTAAATGTATATTTACATGCCCGTTCTAATCCGTTACCAATGAATTAGCAACTGATGAATTACGGGTCCGGGCACTTCCCCGTTCGACCTGGAGCACAGCGGCGCGCGCGCTTCAGGCACATGGAAAGCGCCCTAGTTTGTCGCAAGCTAACAGGATAATGGCTCTAAATGCATGTTAAGAGACAAGAAAAAGGAGAAGCAGCGCGTTCTAGAGATCAACGAGCAGTTTAAATCATGTTAGTGTATTCTGTATGTTGTGTTGTCAGATGATACAAGTTGTAATCTACAGGAAAATCCCATTTGGTAGAGCAGCTGTCAGACTGGAGCTTTCCTGATGCCCACAGGGATGGCAAGCTGTCCACACACACACACACACACGCACACGCGCACACACACACACACGCGCACGGGCACGCACACGCACACGCACACACACCACACCACACCACACCACACCACACCACACCACACACACACACACACACACACACACACACACACACACACACACACACCACACACACACACACACACACACCACACACACACACACACACACACACACACACACCACACACACACACACACACACACACACACATGTAAACGTGCATAGAATGATGAATTTGATGGATTGGAAATTATTTTCCCATGTTTTGGGGAAACGTGTCATTCAGTACAACATGTTATGCAACGTAGCAAACGTTCAATCGAACTGAACACACCCCAGAACGGACTTTCTTATAGTCATTCTACAAGACAATTGCCAAGTGTGGACTTATAGTTGGACCGTTTATATAAATACAGAAATGATTTGTATTTTAGTTGTGGTTGGGATATATTGACCAAATTATTAGGAAAGTTTTTGATGTACACTGAACGAAAATATAAATGCAACATGTAAAGTGTTGGTCATATGTTTCATGAGCTGAAATAAAAGATCCCAGAAATGTTCCATATGCACAAAAAGTTTATTTCTCTCAAATTTTGGGCACAAATGTCTTTACATCCCTGTTAGTGGGCACTTCTCCTTTGCCAATATAATCCATCCAGCTGACAGGTGTGGCAAATCAAGAAGCTGATTAAACAGCATGATCATTACACAGGTGCACCTTGTGCTGGGGACTGTAAAAGACCACTTTTAATATGTGCAGTTCTGTCACACAACACATGCTGACTGCGGGAACGTCCACCAGAGCTATTGCCAGAGAATTTAATGTTAATTTCTCTACCATAAGCTTCCTCCAATTTTGTTTTAGAGAATTTGGCAGTGCGTCCAACCGGACTCACAACCGCAGACCACATGTATTCACGCCAGCCCAGGACCTCCACATCCAGCTTTTTCACTTGAGCATCGCCTGGGGGGGGGGGGGGGGGGGGCTGATGAGTATTTATGTATGTAATAAAGCCATTTAAGTAACCGAGACACCGAGACGACCCAACACACACCGAGACGACCCAACACACACCCAGACGACCCAACACACACCCAGACGACCCAACACACACCCAGACGACCCAACACACACCCAGACGACCCAACACACACCCAGACGACCCAACACACACCGAGACGACCCAACACACACCCAGACGACCCAACACACACCGAGACGACACAACACACCTAGACGACCCAACACACACCGAGACGACCCAACACACACCGAGACGACCCAACACACCCAGACGACCCAACACACACCGAGATGACAGAGAAATCTTATCTCACGATCCACTTAAAACAAAATAAGAAAAAATTATTATCTGTCCAGCCCTAGCCAGCCTCGGTTACTGCTCAAAATGTCTTGTAGTCCTGGTCGAGTAGCCAGCCTCGGTTACTGCTCAAAATGTCTTGTAGGCCTGGCCGAGTAGCCATCCTCGGTTACTGTTCAAAATGTATTGTAGGCCTGGTCGAGTAGCCAGCCTCGGTTACTGTTCAAAATGTATTGTAGGCCTGGTCGAGTAGCCAGCCTCGGTTACTGCTCAAAATGTCTTGTAGGCCTGGTCGAGTAGCCAGCCTCGGTTACTGTTCAAAATGACTTATAGGCCTGGTCGAGTAGCCAGCCTCGGTTACTGCTCAAAATGTCCTGTAGGCCTGGTCGAGTAGCCAGCCTCGGTTACTGCTCAAAATGTCTTGTAGGCCTGGTCGAGTAGCCAGCCTCGGTTACTGTTCAAAATGTCTTGTAGGCCTGGTCGAGTAGCCAGCCTCGGTTACTGTTCAAAATGTCTTGTAGGCCTGGTCGAGTAGCCAGCCTCGGTTACTGTTCAAAATGTCTTGTAGGCCTGGTCGAGTAGCCAGCCTCGGTTACTGTTCAAAATGTCTTGTAGTCCTGGTCGAGTAGCCAGCCTCGGTTACGGTTCAAAATGTCTTGTAGTCCTGGTCGAGTAGCCAGCCTCGGTTACTGTTCAAAATGTCTTGTAGTCCTGGTCGAGTAGCCAGCCTCGGTTACGGTTCAAAATGTCTTGTAGTCCTGGTCGAGTAGCCAGCCTCGGTTACTGTTCAAAATGTCTTGTAGTCCTGGTCGAGTAGCCAGCCTCGGTTACTGTTCAAAATGTCTTGTAGTCCTGGTCGAGTAGCCAGCCTCGGTTACTGTTCAAAATGTCTTGTAGTCCTGGTCGAGTAGCCAGCCTCGGTTACTGTTCAAAATGTTGCTATAATAGGCCTGGTCGAGTAGCCAGCCTCGGTTACTGTTCAACATGTTGCTATAAGAGGCCTAGTCGAGTAGCCAGCCTCGGTTACTGTTCAACATGTTGCTATAATAGGCCTGGTCGAGTAGCCAGCCTCGGTTACTGTTCAACATGTTGCTATAAGAGGCCTGGTCGAGTAGCCAGCCTCGGTTACTGTTCAACATGTTGCTATAAGAGGCCTGGTCGAGTAGCCAGCCTCGGTTACTGTTCAACATGTTGCTATAATAGGCCTGGTCGAGTAGCCAGCCTCGGTTACTGTTCAACATGTTGCTATAAGAGACCTGGTCGAGTAGCCAGCCTCAGTTACTGTTCAACATGTTGCTATAATAGGCCTGGTCGAGTAGCCAGCCTCGGTTACTGTTCAACATGTTGCTATAAGAGGCCTGGTCGAGTAGCCAGCCTCGGTTACTGTTCAACATGTTGCTATAAGAGACCTGGTCGAGTAGCCAGCCTCGGTTACTGTTCAACATGTTGCTATAAGAGGCCTGGTCGAGTAGCCAGCCTCGGTTACTGTTCAACATGTTGCTATAATAGGCCTGGTCGAGTAGCCAGCCTCGGTTACTGTTCAACATGTTGCTATAAGAGACCTGGTCGAGTAGCCAGCCTCGGTTACTGTTCAACATGTTGCTATAAGAGGCCTGGTCGAGTAGCCAGCCTCGGTTACTGTTCAACATGTTGCTATAAGAGACCTGGTCGAGTAGCCAGCCTCGGTTACTGTTCAACATGTTGCTATAATAGGCCTGGTCGAGTAGCCAGCCTCGGTTACTGTTCAACATGTTGCTATAATAGGCCTGGTCGAGTAGCCAGCCTCGGTTACTGTTCAACATGTTGCTATAAGAGGCCTGGTCGAGTAGCCAGCCTCGATTACTGTTCAACATGTTGCTATAAGAGACCTGGTCGAGTAGCCAGCCTCGGTTACTGTTCAACATGTTGCTATAAGAGGCCTGGTCGAGTAGCCAGCCTCGGTTACTGCTCAACATGTTGCTATATGAGGCCTGGTCGAGTAGCCAGCCTCGGTTACTGTTCAACATGTTGCTATAATAGGCCTGGTCGAGTAGCCAGCCTCGGTTACTGTTCAACATGTTGCTATAATAGGCCTGGTCGAGTAGCCAGCCTCGGTTACTGTTCAACATGTTGCTATAATAGGCCTGGTCGAGTAGCCAGCCTCGGTTACTGTTCAACATGTTGCTATAATAGGCCTGGTCGAGTAGCCAGCCTCGGTTACTGTTCAACATGTTGCTATAATAGGCCTGGTCGAGTAGCCAGCCTCGGTTACTGTTCAACATGTTGCTATAATAGGCCTGGTCGAGTAGCCAGCCTCGGTTACTGCTCAACATGTTGCTATAAGAGGCCTGGTCGAGTAGCCAGCCTCGGTTACTGTTCAACATGTTGCTATAAGAGACCTGGTCGAGTAGCCAGCCTCGGTTACTGTTCAACATGTTGCTATAAGAGGCCTGGTCGAGTAGCCAGCCTCGGTTACTGCTCAACATGTTGCTATAAGAGGCCTGGTCGAGTAGCCAGCCTCGGTTACTGCTCAACATGTTGCTATAATAGGCCTGGTCGAGTAGCCAGCCTCGGTTACTGTTCAACATGTTGCTATAATAGGCCTGGTCGAGTAGCCAGCCTCGGTTACTGCTCAACATGTTGCTATAAGAGGCCTGGTCGAGTAGCCAGCCTCGGTTACTGCTCAACATGTTGCTATAAGAGACCTGGTCGAGTAGCCAGCCTCGGTTACTGCTCAACATGTTGCTATAAGAGACCTGGTCGAGTAGCCAGCCTCGGTTACTGTTCAACATGTTGCTATAAGAGGCCTGGTCGAGTAGCCAGCCTCGGTTACTGTTCAACATGTTGCTATAATAGGCCTGGTCGAGTAGCCAGCCTCGGTTACTGTTCAACATGTTGCTATAATAGGCCTGGTCGAGTAGCCAGCCTCGGTTACTGTTCAACATGTTGCTATATGAGGCCTGGTCGAGTAGCCAGCCTCGGTTACTGTTCAACATGTTGCTATAATAGGCCTGGTCGAGTAGCCAGCCTCGGTTACTGTTCAACATGTTGCTATAAGAGGCCTGGTCGAGTAGCCAGCCTCGGTTACTGTTCAACATGTTGCTATATGAGGCCTGGTCGAGTAGCCAGCCTCGGTTACTGCTCAACATGTTGCTATAATAGGCCTGGTCGAGTAGCCAGCCTCGGTTACTGTTCAACATGTTGCTATAAGAGGCCTGGTCGAGTAGCCAGCCTCGGTTACTGTTCAACATGTTGCTATAATAGGCCTGGTCGAGTAGCCAGCCTCGGTTACTGTTCAACATGTTGCTATAATAGGCCTGGTCGAGTAGCCAGCCTCGGTTACTGTTCAACATGTTGCTATAATAGGCCTGGTCGAGTAGCCAGCCTCGGTTACTGTTCAACATGTTGCTATAATAGGCCTGGTCGAGTAGCCAGCCTCGGTTACTGTTCAACATGTTGCTATAAGAGACCTGGTCGAGTAGCCAGCCTCGGTTACTGCTCAACATGTTGCTATAAGAGACCTGGTCGAGTAGCCAGCCTCGGTTACTGTTCAACATGTTGCTATAAGAGACCTGGTCGAGTAGCCAGCCTCGGTTACTGTTCAACATGTTGCTATAAGAGGCCTGGTCGAGTAGCCAGCCTCGGTTACTGTTCAACATGTTGCTATAATAGGCCTGGTCGAGTAACCAGCCTCGGTTACTGTTCAACATGTTGCTATAAGAGGCCTGGTCGAGTAGCCAGCCTCGGTTACTGTTCAACATGTTGCTATAATAGGCCTGGTCGAGTAGCCAGCCTCGGTTACTGTTCAACATGTTGCTATAATAGGCCTGGTCGAGTAGCCAGCCTCGGTTACTGTTCAACATGTTGCTATAATAGGCCTGGTCGAGTAGCCAGCCTCGGTTACTGCTCAACATGTTACTATAAGAGGCCTGGTCGAGTAGCCAGCCTCGGTTACTGCTCAACATGTTGCTATAAGAGACCTGGTCGAGTAGCCAGCCTCGGTTACTGCTCAACATGTTGCTATAAGAGACCTGGTCGAGTAGCCAGCCTCGGTTACTGTTCAACATGTTGCTATAAGAGGCCTGGTCGAGTAGCCAGCCTCGGTTACTGTTCAACATGTTGCTATAATAGGCCTGGTCGAGTAGCCAGCCTCGGTTACTGTTCAACATGTTGCTATAATAGGCCTGGTCGAGTAGCCAGCCTCGGTTACTGTTCAACATGTTGCTATAATAGGCCTGGTCGAGTAGCCAGCCTCGGTTACTGTTCAACATGTTGCTATAAGA